>NC_142749.1:7092635-7222635 GCF_051943395.1 Hippocampus bargibanti | reverse complement strand
TAATTTTTGACACATTATGGACTAAACAGAATACTAAATAATCAATATGAAATCATAAAAGAAAAATGAAAGTCATTTCTTAAATCTGATTGAACGATTCATTGAAAAAAATGACAGGTAAATCCGTTATTAAAATAACAATTCACTGCAACGTTAAAATAAAGTCCATTTGAAGACAGAATTATGTAAGACAAATGTTTTTATTCCACAAAAAATGTCTTGTGAGCAAACCCAGAAAACAGGTGAGCCATGAAGGTCATCACCTGTCATTTCCTCTTCCTTTCATAACTTTGCTGCTGTGAATCTTGAGTTTCTCCACTGTGAGACTAATAAAGGTTTTATATATATCTATATATATATATATATGTTTGTTTTTAATTATTTATTTAATCTCATCTAATCATTTTGTACTGTCAATAGAAATTGACAGTACAAAGCAAAATGCAAAATGCAAAATGGCTGCCTGCTTGAGTTGGAGTCAAATCAGGTGGATTTTTGTTTTGCATATTTTATAACCCACAAATGCATTATTAGTCACACAATTGTCTTTCGAGCACCTGGACCGGATAGAACATGAACTAGTGAAGACATTTTTTAGTTGACGTCTCCTTTTAAATCTTGAACTAAATTTGTGATTGTGTAGTCATTTAAAATTTGATTTCCAATCACAGTCATTTTGTGACTTTAGGGGTTGATTTTATCATACAGAATGTTTCGTGTCGACTTGCTTCCCTATTTGCTACCTTAGCAAAAGCCTGGGGAACATTTTTTATTTTGTCTCCCCTAATATGTGGCCAAAAATGCTTCCCGTCTCACAAGTGACTCGACAGAAACCAACGTGGCAACCAGGTACCAAGTGGATATTTTCCTCTGACTGAAAAAAAGGACAAATCATTCTCCACCGTCACCATGGAAACAAAAAGAATATTTTGTTCGCCATTCCCTTGAAAGCTTTCTGCCCAACACAAAAAAAATATATATACAGTAAAGTCTCGTGATATCGATATTCTCGGGAGTCGGAAAAAATATCGATATAACCGGACTATCGATATATCCGATCCTGCGGCATGTAAATTTTCTCCTTGCGTTCATAGAAATAGTATCGTAATAAGCAGTACTATCAATATAACCGATATCGAGCGATTTCCAGCAGCTCATGTATTTCGTTTTTCTACTTTCATTCCTTTCATCACTTTGCTGCTGTGAAATGTAAATTTCTCCACTGTGAGACTAATAAAGGCATATCCAATCCAATCCAATCCAATCGATATAACGAGACTTTACTGTATATACTGTATATATAATTCATTTTCACTTTTCACATGTCTAGCAGCAATTCTTGAGTACTTTACTGCAAGGTCTTTGTGTGTAAGTATCCAGAAAAGCATCACAACAATGTTTGTATCATGTGTCATCGCAGGAAACATCCACACACATACCAGATACATCTGTTTCTCTCACGCTGTTTCACACTCTTCCCGGGCTCTTCCTATTTTTCATCACCCTCCACACCGCCATCGCTGTCCCCTCTCTTCCTACGTCTCCGCTCTCACAGACACGTTGCCATGGAAACTGGCTACAACCACCGTGCTCGGAACGGTAAGATTGGCATCCACACTGAATCGCTAATTCATCATTGCACAAGACGTTGTAGGACGGCACATGTCACTCGGGCTGTGCAGACACGAAACATAAGAACATAATGTACAGTATCGATGAAAAGGTTTCTTCAGCCGTCATCTGTACTTCTTAGAAGGTGTTGGACATTTCGCTTCTTATCCAAGAAATTTCGTCAGCAAACTCAAGTCTTACTGGTAATTTAGGCCCTATATATCACTACTGTCCAGACATGGCGGTGCCGGACTCTGCTGTGATAGGTCCCTGCTCTCAGGGGGGTGCAGAGGACTACACCCTGCGGCTCCACTGATTGTTCCTATTGTTCTGACTAACGACTGGCCTGATGGCCCCACTTCCTCCGGTATCACCTCATCAGTATTGCTAAGCCTATGTTGCCTCAGAAAGCTGTTGTACGAACGATCCAAATTGAACCTGACCTCACCATATCTGTTAAGTGAAGGATTTAGATGTTTTATGAAAATTGCTTCTTTTGCTCCCCTTTCAAACCATCTATGTTCTTTCACGAAGATTTTAACCTCATTGTCGTCAAATGAGAGTTTGATGGTTCTCTTTATTTGTAAGTAGGTTCATTGTCAGATCTCCCAGGCAGGTGACGCGCAGAGCTTGATCGTGGCGTGGAGTCGAGCAAGTCGTGCCGTGATGTCTGTCCGACGCCCGGCGTGAGCACAAATGTACTGCCGATTGAGGCCCACTAGTATTATCCCTGCGATGTTGATAAAGTCTTTTTTTGAGAATTTGTTGAGTCTCCCCAATGTACTGCTCTTTACAATTTTCATTCTTACAATGTATGGAATGATCTCTTTTCGTCAATGGATGCTACAGCTGCGTGTTTGCTTTAAACATTTAGCTTGTAGTCGACGTGCACATTCCACCATGATGTCCCTGATCCACTGGTGAAGAGACGCTTTGATCCTCTCCTCTTTCATCTGGAACTGCTTTATGTAACAAAGAGGGTACAGAAAGTGCTTAAGAATGAATGTCTCTCTGTGTCTTTGTGCTTTGTGTTGTCATGTTATTTGTTATTTCATGTTTTTTTTTTGTTTTTTTGACATCAAGACGGCGCTGCGAGAGTAGCTGCCTTTCCAGCAGCTCCTATGTTTTGCTTTTCTACTTTCATTTCTTTCATAACTTTGCTGCTGTGAAATATAAATTTCTCCACTGCGAGACTAATAAAGGCAAATCCAATCCAATCCAATCCAATCAAATAAACTACATTACTTTGTTTTTCATTTGGCAAACTATCTTTTGGATGCACTAATTTTTGCCTTGAAGTGTTTATCGGTTTGAAATAGTAAAAATCTTTGTAGTTTTTCAGAAACTCCTGCAATGTACGGTACTGCTACTCCTCTCCTTTTTGTATCTTCACAATGTTTGGTTTCATTCCCTCTTCTTTCTTTCTGACATTTGTTAAATGACCATTGAGGGTACCCACAGTTTGTAAGTGCCCTCCTGATATGTTTTGACTCCTTTTCTCTACCTTCGACGCTTGTTGGTATTAGTTTAGCTGGAGGGTTCTGATAACTCATAGTTTGTGTTGTAAAGGGTGGTTAGAATCGAAAAGTAAGTATTGGTCAGTGTGCATAGCCTTCCTAAAGACTTTTTAGCACTCTGTCCTCTTTTATAATTACTTTACAATCCAAAAAGGCTAGTAGGTTCTCTTTAATGTCCTTGCGAGTAAATTGAATGTTGATGTCTACCGAGTTGAGGTGATCTGTGAAGGATTGAATTTCTTGTTTTTTAATTATGACAAAAGTATCGTCCACACATCTAAACCAGTGTCTAGGTTTTGTCCCCGGGAAGGATGTGAGGGCCTGTTTCTCCATCTCTTCCATGTACAGATTAGCCACTATGGGTGAAACTGGTGAGCCCATAACACAACCATGAATTTGTTTGTAAAATTTCTCCCTAAATTGAAAATACGTAGTATTAAGGCAGATTTCCAATAATTGGCAGATTTGTTCTCGGATCATGCTTTGCACCTGTCATTTAAAATGATTCCATGCACAATATACTATGAATGTAAATGATATAATAATAATACATTTCATTTATAAGCGCCTTTCAAAGCTCTCAAGGTCACTTTATGGCCAATTATGACTCCAGATCTGAATGTCTTATGTTTCCACATGTTAAAAACAAGAGCTATTCAGTCAAGAGGTTGTGCTGTCAGTATTGAGAATTAAAAACATGATACTTACAGAAATATAGTTATATAGTATACAGTAGTAATGCATCTATGAACCATTTCTACATCCACCGAGACGGCATAACGTCCCAGCGTGGTTGTCATTAGCGCTTTGCATATGACAAACAAAGGGGAAAAAATAGCTTGAGTGAGGTGTGGGCGAAGCCAGACGCAAAGTGTACTTAAGTGGGTGCACGGAGGTGACAAATGAAGGTGTCCATCAACACATTGCACTCTCCCCTGTATTAGCACGACTCGCTCTGTTAGACCGAAATAATATTTGTTCTCTTCATGCAATGTGATTTGCAATCACTCACGGGGAATGAAATGATTTTGTAATGAAATGCAAATGTCTGTTGAAAGAATAGTGGGGTTCTAAGCAATGAGTAACCGTCGTTTCAAGGTCTAACTAATGCTTCCCACATTTGCTTCTGTAGAACTCAACTCGACTGAATTGAGAATTAATTTGATATAATTGTATTGAGAGGCGCTAATTTATTCATTCATCTGAAGCCTGACTAAACCATCCATTTTCTGTATTGTCAAAGCAGCTCACAGGTTCCAGCAACTGGAGCCTGTTCCAGCTGGATGAAATGCAGAATATACACGGACTGGTCATGAGTCCGAGGCACAGAATGAAGAATTCATACTCGTCACACTTATTCATGCCATCACTGAATCGGAACGTCACTGACGCTGCCAGAATGGAAATCAGGCGTGTCGACAAGCACATTGCCAATGACATGCAGCACATGATGAAGTCTTATTTGCTCTGGTCTATTCAGGTAAAGCTTCTCCAAACCTTTTGGGGTCACCGAGATGTGGTGTTCTATTACAAAAAAAATACAGTAATGTATATACATGGGCGTTTTTTTTGTTTTTGTTTTTTTGCCATGGAAAATGCCTGACTATATATGGTGTTTTGTTTTGTTTTTTTAATTAAAAACCACTGACTATACATGGTTTTTTATTTCGGCTAAAAACACCTTTCTATACAGTATTTGGTAAGTTTTTGGTTAAAAAAGGAACAAATGGCATGGTCGTTTTTTGGGGGAAAGACCGCCTTACTACCTATCCATGTTTTTTTTTTTGCCGAAAAAAAAAATGTTTGTTTGGGTATTTTTTTCCTATATTTCCCAATGACTTATTTTCCATGCCTATTTTTTTCCTGCTAAAAAGGATTTTCGCTACATTCTTTAGGAGGGGGGTGGGTTTAACTCATTGCGATACATGGTAAATTTATTTGGAGGGGCGGATGACATTCTATCATGGATGTATTTACGGGGTAAAAAAAAAACTTACGATACATGCTCGTTTTTTTGTGCTAAAAACGCCTTAACATACATGGTCGTTTTTTTTCGCCTAAAAATGGCTTACTATACGTGGTCATTTTTTTCCACTAAAAACGCCTTTCTATAAATGATCGTTTTTTTATCGCCAAAAAACGCCTTACTATACATGATCGTTTTTTCCGCCTAAAAACACCTTACATGGTTATTTTTTTTCAGGTAAAAATGCCTTATAATCCATGGTCCTTTTTTGAGCTAAAAACACCTTCGTTTACATGCTAGTTTTTTTGGGGGGGATAAAAACGCCTTCCATAACATGGTCCTTTTTTGGGGCTAAAAACGCCTTACGATACATGGTCAGTTTCTTTTGGCTAAAAACGCCTTACATCGGTTTGCTTCGGGTTTTTTTTTTTCAGATAAAAATGCGTTACTATCCATGACTCTATTTTTCGGCAAAAAAACGCCTTACTATACATGGTGTTTTTTTTTCTGGCTAAAAACGCCTTATACTATACATCAGGCCCGGCCAACCCATGGCTCCCGAGCCGCATGCGGCTCTTTGGCTGATTTAATGCGGCTCTTAAGGGGCCGACTCGTAAGGGGCGTCCACATGACTAGCGTAAAAAAAGTTTGGCGCTGGCGCTGCTATTCATCCTCTATGTACCGTAATGTCTTCAGCGCCACTTCAGCTCACTCCACGCGAACATCGACCAAGAATTCCCCAAAGGGACTGAACTTCGCAAGCACAAGTTGATCACTTTAAAAACTCAGACTGAAAAGCAGATAATTTTTTTCTGAAAATTTACAAAGCAACCACAAGTGGATTATGGATCTGGCTTTTTTGGTCGACATGCTGTGTCACTTCGACAAACTGAACCTTACCCTGCAGGGTAAGTCAAAAATTCTGCCTGACTTGGTGCAAAGTGTGTTTGCGTTTGTCAACAAACTGAAGCTGTTTAGGGCGCATATTCAAAAGGGAGATTTAACACATTTTTCCACTCTGCTAAAAGCCAGCGGGCAAGTCACCACCGATACCCTGGATAAGAAAAGAGCGAGATATGCAACACTGGTTGAAAACTTGCACGAAAACTTTGTGACCCGATTCCGTGATCTACAACTGAAAAGGCGGCAGATTACGTTCCTTGTCGACCCGTTTAATGCGGCGACGGACTGTTTGAAAGCCCCGCTAGTCACAGATGAAGCTGCGGCTGAGTTAGAGATGATCGATCTTTGTGAGGAAGATCAATTGAAACCTGCTTTAAGGGAAGGGACCATTGAGTTCTGGAATGGAAAAATACCCCAATGTCAAACCGGCTGCGCTTAAAATACTGTCAATGTTTGGGTCAACATACATCTGCGAGTCTGTGTTTTCTACCCTGTGAAATCAAAGCATCGATCGGTTCTGACTGACATGTCAAAGAATTGCTTTGAGTGTGTGGAAAGACAGTGTTCTTTGTTGCCTGTGGTTTTAGTACTCTCTGAGTCAATTTCCAATATATTTGCGGGTTTTGTATTTAAAAGGTGATACTTATAATAAATCTGTCTGAGCAGAGGTCTGTGTGTGTGAGGGATGGGGCGATGGAGTGTTCATGTGTGCCCATGTTTATCAAAGTCAGCGTTCTTGTCAAATATGCTCATATGCATGACATACAGCACAGATGAAATGACTGTCCTCTCGGACCCAGCGTACAAGGAAGGCACTTATAATGACTTTAACAAACATTATAAACACAAAAACGCCAATTTGTCGGGAGAGAGAGGGGAGCCGCTGCGTGTTCACGCACCGCCATCTTGATGTGGCTCTTTGCAGTAACATAGTAAAAAATGTGGCTCTTAGTCTCTGACTGGTTGGCCACCCCTGCTATACATGGTCGTTTTTTTTTTCGCCTAAAAACGCCTTTCTATACATGATCGTTTTATTCAGCTAAAAGGCTTTACTATATATGGTAATTTTTTTTTGCCTAAAAATGCCTTACTATATATTTTTTTCTACCGGAAAACAAATTCCTTGTGTGTTCTACATACTTGGCAATAAAGATGATTCTGATTCTGATTCTGATTCTGATTCTGATTCTGATGATTCTATATATGATCGTTATTTTGGGCTGAAAACGCCCTACTACACATGGTCACTTTTTTTTGGGCTAAAGACACCTTACTATACAGGGTCGTTTTTTTCGGATAAAAACGCCTTATACTATACACGGTCGTTTTTTTTTTTTGCCTAAAACGCCTTTCTATACATGGTCGCTTTTTTCGCCTAAAACGCCTTACTATATATATATATATATATATATATGGTCATTTTTTCACCTAAAAATGCCTTACTATATATGGTCGTTATTTTGGGCTAAAAACGCCTTACTACACATGGTTGTTTTTTTTGCCTAAAAACGGCTTACGATATATAGTCGTTTTATTCAGCTAAAAAGGCTTTACTATACATGGTAATTTTTTTTCACCGAAAAATGCCTTACTATATATGATCGTTATTTTGGGCTGAAAACGCCTTCCTACACATTGTCGTTTTTTTGGCTAAAAAGGCCTTACTATATATGGTCGGGTTTTTTTCCGCCTAAATACGTCTTACTATACATGGTCATTTATTCGCCTAAAAATGCCTTAGTATATATGGTCGTTATTTTGGGCTAAAAAAGCCTTACTACACATGGTCGCTTTTTGTTTGGGGCTAAAGACGCCTTACTATACATGGTCGTTTTTTCGAGTAAAAACGCTTTACTATATTCATGGTCCATCGATGAGAAGGTTTCTTCAGCCGTCATCTGTACAAAAACATTTGTACAAAAACAAAACAAAAACATTTGTACAGATGACGGCTGAAGAAACCTTCTCATCGATGGACCACTCCTGTACGACTGAGAGCTTACACAGACGTATATTCATGGTCATTTTTTGGGCTAAAAACGCCTTACTATACTAATTTAAAAAAAAACGTTATTATCATGTTACCTTTACTTATACATGAAGTCCAAGTCTCTCTGTCTCAAATGGAGATCACTCCCAGTGAAGAAAGTCGTCCTGTTCCGACTGTATGTGTTCAGTCTTTTGTGCTGAGAATGACCGCTCCACTGATGCTGTAGTAGCTGGAACAGTGAACACGAGCTGGAGAAACTTTGTTGCTTCAGGAATAGTTTCAATGAGATCCTTCTTGGCCAAAAAGCTGAGAAGCTGACCAGGAGATTTTCATCCATCCCTCATCGTTTGTGAGCTATGCAGTCCGGTGTTGGTCTTCCTTTAATTATTATCTCCTGCTTCGATTGAAAGTCCAGTTTAGAAAATTCTTTCAATTTAGATATATCTATTCCAAAAATAAAGCCAAGCAACACGAAAACATGACTGGATGGTTGCACTTTACCTGCTAACTGTTTACTGTAGCTTGCTGTCCCTAATTCTATTATTCTGCAGCCGTGGTGTCGCAAGTATCTCTGGAATCACAACCGCCCCCTGTCATGAGGCAGGAGAACTGTGTGCCTCACCTATGCACACAGTTTTGATAAAAATAAAATAAAATAAACACTGTACTACAGTGTTTATAATGTACAGTGACTCTACATTATATACACCAGCTAAACTGTAAAAATTTAGTTTAATAGCAATATGAAGAGGGACAGCAATGTGGTCTCACTGCAGAGCAAGCCAGCACAGTTAGCATAGTGATTGCGCAATCCATGGTGAGGCTCAGCCGGCTGGTGCCTCACCGCTCGTCTCTACTTAGTATCTGAACAGTAAATGTGAAAATTCAGCGATTTTGAAAAAAAAATCCAAAAATGGTGACATTAAATGGAAAAGAATGTTAAAGTACAAATCACGAAATAAATATAACCGTTTGATTTATTTTGCCATTTGATACTTCCATGATGACAGGTGAGGCACAGCCTCACCTGCCTCCCCTGACTGCACGTCACTGATAGTGTTTTTTTTTGGGGGGGGGGCTAAAACACCTTCCAATACATGGTCCTTTTTTTGGCTAAAAACGCCTTACGATACAGGGTTGTTTTTTCGGCTAAAAACGCCATAGTATATATACAGTAAAGTCTCGTTATATCGATATTCAAGGGAGTCCGAAAAAATGTCGATATAACCGGGACTATCGATATATCCGACCCTTTTTGCATGTAATTTTCTCCGTGTGTGCATAGAAATAGTATCGATATATCCGATATCGATATAACGAGACTTTACTGTAGTCGTTTTTTTTTTCGGATAAAAACCCTATACTATACATGGTCCTTTTTTTGGGCTAAAAACGGCTTACTATACATGGTGTTTTTTTACGCCTAAAAATGCCGTACTATACATGGTTGTTGTTTTTTCGGCTAAAAATGCCTTACTATACATGGTTGTTTTTTACGGACTAAAAATGCTTTACTATACATGGTCATTTTTTTCAGGCTAAAAAAGCCTTACTATACATGGATTCGAACCCTGAATTTTCAACAGACAAGCCGATGCCCTAACCAGTGGACCACGGCTACACCTGCTTGACTAACCCCAAAATGACACCACAAAAAGGACTTTACACACCTGGCCATGACATGCAAACCTTGCAAATGATGGCCAAGACCGGGATTTGAACCATACACCCAGGGAACAGTAATCCAAGAGAGGAACCAGTCAACCACAGAGAACTGATTTTGTTCAATTGCAAATAGCCACAAAAATGGTCTCATTATATATGGTCGTTCAAAAAAAGTTTGACATGCAAGCTTCACAGAGACAAAAACGCGGATTGGGGATAAAACACCTTTTTGTCTATGCTTGTCTGTGACTGAAAAGTCTCATTGAGAGCTTTAAAAAAATAAAAAGCATTATTATTATTACTAGTATATACGATCATTTTTTTAGGGCCAAAATGCCTTATTCGTGGTCGTTTGTTGGGGGGCTAAAAATGCCTTGGTAAACATGGGCGGATTTTTTGGGTCTAAAAACGTCTTACTTCCCGTTTTTGAGGGGGTCAAAAACGCCATACGATTCAAAGTTATTTATTTCGGATTGAAACCTCTTACTTTTCGTGTTCATTTTTTTCAGGCTAAAAACGCCTTAGTATAATCAGGGGTGTCAAAGTAATTTTTTGCCGCGGGCCACATTGTAGTTATGGTTTCCTCTCGAGGGCCGTTATGAATTTGGGGAACCCATTAGAATGTTTAAATCCCTTCAAATATTACATATAGAGCACACAGCAAATTAATGAATAACTCGTTTTCAAATCTGAAGTCAAGAATAATGACTTTTATTGTGGTTGGCATCCAAAAATATGAAATTTTGGCTCAGATTTTAGCAATCATCATGGAATTTAACAAGTTTGATTTGCTTTCGCGGGCCGAAAAAAATGACGTGGCGGGCCGGATTTGGCCCGCGGGCCTTGACTTTGACACCTGTGGTATAAATGGTTGTTTTTTTCAGCCTAAAAATGGTCGTTACATCATCGGATTTTTTTGGGAAAAGAAACGGCTTTTTTTCTTAACATGGTTCTTTTTCTTAGGCTAAAAACCCCTTACTATACATAGTCTTTTTTCTGCTGAAAAATATATTATTAGTATACATGGTTGTTTTTTTGGGCTGAAATTGCCTTACTATACAAGGTCGTTTTTTTCTGGCTAAAAAAAATGTCATATCTATCTTTCTTTGTGAGTATGTGCGAGAGTGTGGGTGAGTGTGTAAAAAAAACAAAACAATTTGTACAAAAATATAAGGATAGAATTCACAAATTTAATCGATTCCAAAATAAAACAATGAGTTGACCAAGTAAGAAATGTGACAAAATGGTTTACGACC
This sequence comes from Hippocampus bargibanti, assembly GCF_051943395.1. NCBI lineage: Eukaryota > Metazoa > Chordata > Actinopteri > Syngnathiformes > Syngnathidae > Hippocampus > Hippocampus bargibanti. The sequence goes on along the minus strand of NC_142749.1, from coordinate 7,211,727 downwards.
ATTTACAGGCACATCGAACATTAGCACAAATGCTAACAGAGCAGCATTTTTCTCAGTGGCCTATTAACAAAAATACAGTTAATTCAAACAATCGCAATGGAGGCTTCTTTTTTTACTTCTTTTCCACTTGGCCTCTACTATGAGACACTTGACAGTTTTCGGGACTCCTTACATGAATGCATTTTCCCATCAATGTTTTTTTTTTTCAATCAACGCATTCATGTGCGAATGCATTACAAAGGCGCCATACAATATTTTTGGCATATTTTGGCATCAACCGGTCAGTAAATATAAGGGAGGATCCTGTAGGGGACACGTCTACAATATGTTTCCCATGCAAGTCCATACTTGGCTCTGCAGTGTCGTTCGTCACGGGCCTCGCGGTGAATCAGCAAGATGGTGAAATAGATCACATAGAAGTATGGCAGAAGATGTGAGAATCCTACCGAAAAGAAGCACATGGAAAAAGAGGGAAGGAGGAGAATTATTTCCGTAAATGGTTGTATTGAACCTGCACATTTTCTTCTCCATTTTACTAAAGGGTGGGTGTCATCATTCCCCACTTTGACAACAAAAGGGGGTTTATTTTCCTCTTTCAATCGAACATCCATTTGGTTTCAGACAGGGATTGTTCTCGTCTCATATCTCGTCTTCATATTACTGTCTATGCAACTTTTGTACTTCTCAGTTACAAAAGCAGCAAAACTATCAGTCACATCATGTGTATGTGTCAGCAGTAACAAAGGACTGACAGCTTCCTCTTTTTTTAATGTACGCTAGACAGGAACAATGAGACCAGGCCTTCAATGCGTCTAGCATGAGTTGGAACAATTTATTAGATAATAGAAGGAAGCGAGGGAACGGCTCTGGCTTGCAAACTGCACGACTCTGTCATCTCGAAAAGGATCAATCACTGACAATGGGACGACCACGATGCAGTTGTGGCACCGTCTTCTGCAGGACTACAATCACTGGATTATATATGTACAGTATATACAGACGCTCCCCAAACTTACAAACGATATACGTTACGAACGTCGTTCGGAAGGTGAATTTGTTCGTAAGTTGCTTCAATGCTATATTGTGTATAGAATGTATGTATGTTCAAAGGACAACCGACACCATTTTTTTGTTTCCTAACTGACCTCAGAAAAACGTTTTATAGCATCTAAAATACCCAAAACACGCAGTATGATATTTTTATTCAAATGCAAAACACCAATAAAAATGACTTAAAGTGTCCAAAATCTGCAAAAAATTGAGCTGCGAATTGGGCATCTTCAGAAAGTCCCGCCCCCAGTTCGTGACGTCACGCCAAGACGTCTTGCATTGCTTGTGAATCCAAACAAGAGGAAAGCATACATGTTTGCAATCGATTAAAGAATTTATTCAGTGCCATTTTGAGGCAACATTGGGGGGAAATGTATCACCCAAAAAGAGGCAGAAAATGGCGTCCAAGCTCCTGTGAGGAATTAATCAGTCCTTTTCCAGGCTCATAAATTCCTTACATGGAGCTTGGTCGCCCTCTTCTGGCGGCCTTTTGGTGCAACACGAGGTTTTCAGACCAAACAAGTACAGCAAAATACATTGACGTGACAGAAGGACTGCTACAATGTGTCTTTTTTCGGTCAGGGGCGTTCCTTCAGTGACGTCACGTACGGACTCGTCACCAACTCAAAAACAAGACTTACTGAATATTCAGGGTGTGTCTTAAAACGTAAAATGTAGCTATATGCGGTGGAATCTTTGTAAAATACGCTCAGTAGAAGTCATTTGAAGCCATTTTACAAATTATGGAGACAACTTGTCCGGAGACGTCGGTTGTCCTTTAAGGCTTGTATACGTAACCTGTATTGGTTTGTACTGACAAATTAACAACTAATCAAATAAATGCTCGATAAAAATATAATAATAATAATAATACATTTCATTTCTAAGCACCTTTCAAAACTCTCAAGGACACTTTACAGTCACTGATTTTTTTTTTTGTGCGGGTGAGCAGCGGCAGCCATTCCCGCCAGCGTTCACTCCACCCGGAAGTATATGTATATGTATAACTGGAGCGAATACTACATATGTTACTACAAAAATGTTCGTATGTACCGTTGTTCGTAACTCGGATGTTCGTAACTAGGGGAGCGTCTGTATATGTACGTGTGTGTATAGCATAATTACAAATTTGCCGTCAATAAAAAGCTATGAAAAGTCGACAAATATTAAAAATGCGATTTACCGGACAGCAATGAACCAAGGTAACGCAAAATGTAGGTGTCAAGAATATCACGCAAACGTGTGGACGGTGGCCAGAATGAAAATCTCAATATGCACATGTATGATTGGATGTTCTTACCACAAGGCACAGACCAAGCCAAGGCCATGAGGAGATCACCCAAGTAATTGGGATGACGAACGAGACCCCACCAACCAGACACAAGCAAACGCTTCCCTGTTGCCGTGGCGATGGTCTCCAGCACTGTGAGGAGCCGTGGATAATGTCGAAATCACTCCAGCTCATGAGCATTTTTTCAATCACGCTAGCAGACAACCTTGATCAGTGCCTAGACTATCTTAAGTTAGAATTTAACTCAAACGGAGATACAGTAAAGTCTCGTTATATCGATATCGGATATATCGATAGTCCCGGTTATATCGATACTATTTCTATGCACGCACGGAGAAAATTACATGCAAACAGGGTCGGATATATCGATAGTCCCGGTTATATCGATATTTTTTCGGACTCCCTTGAATATCGATATAACGAGACTTTACTGTATATAGATGAATCTTTAAAGGACAACCGACACCATTTTTTTGTTTCCTAACTGACATCAGAAAAACGTATTATAGCATCTAAAATACCCAAAACATGCAGGCTGATATTTTTAGTCAAATGCAAAACACCAATAAAAATGACTTAATGTCCCAAAACTACTTCAGAAATGGCGAGTTTCAGAAGGTCCCGCCCCCTTGTTCGTGACGTCACGCCAGGACGTCTTGCCTTGCTCGAGAATCAAAAAATGGCTTCAGATTCGGAGAAGATGCTTTCTTGTTACTCATCCAGTTATGAATATGATTCAAATAGTTCTGAAGAGGAAAGCATACATGTTTGCAATCGATTAAACAAGTCCTTCCATCTCATTTTGAGCATCTGGACTCCAATGTAGCGGCCAAAAAATGCACAAGATGGCGCCCAAGCTCTGTTGGAAATGGCTGGTTTGTCTGCTGGGAATTTGTGTCAACTAGTATCAAATAGTAGTCTTAGTGCAAAACACAACAATTCACCATCGCATTATTTGTGTTTTCCTTCTAATTTCGCCATCAACGCGTTTTCAGACCAAACAAAGTACCGCAAAATGCATTGGGTTGCATGCATTCTCGGTCAGGGGCGTTCCAGATGTGACGTCACGTCAGGCATCGTCATTAACTTGCAAACAAGACTTCCTGAATATTCAGCGCGAGTCTTAAAACGTAAAATATAGCTACATGCGGTGGAATCTTTGTAAAATACGCTCAGTAGAAGTCATTTGAAGTGATTTTACAAATTATGGACACAACTCGTCCGGAGACTTCGGTTGTCCTTTAAGGGTGCATTGATTCATAAATAACTTTCAAAAGGAAGTGGTTTGTACTGACTTGCAACACTTGGATGTGTGGGGCTTCTCCGGAATTGATTCTTCTGTGAGTTTGATTTTCGGAAAATATAATAGCCAATACCTGTTAGCAAGCAAGAGGAATTGTACCTTAATAAAGGAAAAGCAATATAGTGAAAAAAAACTACAATGTGGATACCATTTAAAGTTATTATAGCAGCAACTCCCAGTGGACTGAGTGTTTGAGGATGTTCGACCAGAAAGGCCGCCTGCAGGCTGTATGTAAAGGGAACCCAGGTCAGGTCACCGAAGGCCAGCATGAAACCAAAACCGTCATGCACAATATCCATCGTGGTCAAAACTGCCTCCTGTGAGCATTGACAAATGAGATACAAAGAAGCTTTCTTTAATTTCAAAACTATGTTGTGACCGATGTTCCCTCTCAGCTGCGCGTGTGCGCAATCGTGCACTGCTTGCACATATTCAGTGCACAAGAGTGCACATTTTGCAATGTCTTTACAATTTTGCCGTGAAACTGGTGTGTGGCTACAGCGTACACATTAGTGATGGGAATTTTGGCTCTTTTCAGAGAGCCGGTTCTTTTGGCTCGGCTCATTAAAAATATCTGGCTCTTTTCGCTCCCAATTGGCTCCTCAGTTTGTTTGTTTGTTTTTTGTTGCTTAACTTAATTAACGACCAAAAATCATGTAAAATTATGTGAAAAAAATTACTCATGTAAAAAATACACTACATCAAATATTTTTATTTATATGGCTTGATTTATATGTGCACAGAGAGCATTCACGAACTTTTACTTTCCCTGTGGTTACTCTGGTCTGATGATCAGCTGTCATTAATTTGCTTTTCATATTAATAATGCTATCATACCAACCAGTAAAAAATATAATAATTGAATAATAATAACGTAAAATAAATGTCTACCCTAACCCCCCTCCCCCTCCTCCTCACTGCTGTGTGTGTCTGTAATTCTCCCCTCCCTCCTCTACCACGGATATCGACCAATCGCGTGCGGCTTTAACCGAAGACTGGGGGCAGGGAATACAGGACAAAAAAAGTCGGCTCTCATTTCCGGGTCCTTGTTAAGATCCGGCTCTAAGAACCGGCTCGTTCGCGAATGACACATCACTAGTGCAAATCTGATGTTGCTCATAGTGATCTTCAGTATGCTCAAGGAGCTTGTGTGTCTGCTCAGCCACATCAAAAATTAGAGGGAACATTGGTTGTGACTTGTTTTCACTAAAACCTGGGGCTTAAAGGACAACTGACGTCCGTACGTGACGTCACGAAAGGACCGCCCCTGACCGTAAAAAAGACGCATTCTAGCAGTCCTTCCATCACATCAATGTATTTTGCTGTATTGTTTGGTCTGAAAACCTTGTGTTGCACCCAAAAGCCGCCAGAAGAGAGCATCCAAGCTCCATATAAGAATTTATCAGCCTGTGGAAACGGAGGTGGCCACAGGAGGTCGCTATTTTGTGCATGGAATAAATTCTTTAATCGATTGCAAACATGGATGCTTTCCTTTTCAGAACTATTTGAATCATATTCATAACTGGATGTGTAACAAGAAAGTATATTCTCCGAATCTGAAGCCATTGTTTTGATTCTCAAACAATGCAAGACGTCTTGGCGTGACGTCACAAACTGGGGGCGGGACTTTCTGAAATTCGCAGCTCAATTTTTTGCAGATTTTGGACACTTTAAGTCATTTTATTGGTGTTTTGCATTTGAATAAAAATATCATACTGCGTGTTTTGGGTATTTTAGATGCTATAAAACGTTTTTCTGATGTCAGTTAAGAAACAAAAAAGTGACGTCGCTTGTCCTTTAAGCAATGATGCACTTGATTTATTGCTTTTTACGGACTAACAAATACATTTAAAGGGTGAATCTCAATTCAAATATGCATGAATACGAATATTTATGTATTTAGTTATTTATGTATTCTCCCACTTTAGTGGGCGCATTTTATGTGTTTAATGGTTCACAAATTACACAAATTCCTTGAACTTTATTTTTTTATAGTATTTTATTTTATTTTATTTTATTTAATTTTCTCTTCTTTTTCAATCATTCGGAAATTACATTAATTCCTTCAACTGTATTTGTTATTGTATTTTATTTTACCTTGTTTTCTCTTTTATTAGTTTATTTATTTATTTTTATTTTCTTAAAATTTTCTGCACCCTTATGTTTGCGTCACGTGCTGAAATGATGTCTCACCTCATTCCACAAAGCATCAGCCACATACAGCAACTGAAAACTGTTGACTAGGATCATGGCGATTGAGGGAGAGCCTCGAAGGTCCACTTCTTTCATCAGCATCCCAAAGTTGATGACCATCTGAAAGAAATGCAAATAATGCAGACAAATTAAGACTCCAGTACTCCATTTCTCTCTCATATTTCTAGTTGGATAATGAGCAGGCATGGTATTTTGCAAAAAACAGTGCAGCACGTCGTGCTCTGTTCATCTGCGTTATAGGTCAAAAAGGAGCGAACATGTTATGTCACAGAATGAGTGGTTTACAGTAAAACGCACAAAAAAATGCACAGGTTATAAATTATTCATTTATGCCCTGAATTAAAATCACTTATTTTCAAGCAGCTCTGTAAAGATACAGATCTTGAGCAGCGCAATGGCCCAAGAGCAAAGTTCGAATGACCTCACGTGGATGAAAATAGAATGTTCATTGTTGACAAATTGTCATTGTATTGTTTTTTTAATAAAATTTTTCACTCCTAGTTAATTTTCACATCAACATTAATAAATATAAATCGTTTCGATTTAACTGAGTTTACCCCCTTGTGATAATAATATGAACTGCATATGATTCTCGCAGTAAACTGCACCGTGGACCAAACAACATCATATATTAATATTCCATCTGCTCCATGTCACGCTTATGTTTGTGTCACGTGCTGAAATTATGGCAGCAAAGGACACAGATATTTCATTTGTCGATTTTCCACATGCATTTTAGGAATTAAGAGGTTCTCCTTGTCAAGTCTTGGTGCCGTGCCATCTAAAAGCAGGGCGAGGGAGAAAGCAGGAAATGCAGCACAAATTTGAAGACGGAGAAGAACTATCAGTGGGCACTTAGCAATGCAGACAGGAAATGATGAGATTACCATTACATTTTAAAGGTTTTATGAATTTCTCTTCTCGATTAAAGGACAACCAACGTCTCCGGACAAGAATTTGTAAAATGGCTTCAAATGACTTCTACTGAGCGTATTTTAATAAGATTCCACCGCATATACAGTAAAGTTTCGTTATATCGATATTCAAGGGAGTCCGAAAAAATATCGATATAACCGGGACTATCGATATATCCGACCCTGTTTGCATGTAATTTTCTCCGTGCGTGCATAGAAATAGTATCGATATAACCGGGACTATCGATATATCCGATATCGATATAACGAGACTTTACTGTAGCTATATTTTAAGAAACTTATTTTGACCTGTTTGACCATTACAGTATGCAGATAAGGCGATGGATGCTACTTTCTGGTTTAAACAACTCAATTGGAAACAAACAGATTATGAGAGTTTAATTTACTGAATAGAACCAAATAGTTTTACAGCGAGCGGTGGTGTTGTGGGCCAGTCATGAATAGAAATGGACAGTAATTCACAGGCGGTGAAAAGTACTGAGCAAGGAAATGATGCTTTCAAATAAGTACTGTCAGATATTCAACCAAAATCTCCCACACACACTTGGGTGGGAGGTTTTTATGTTATCTCCCACACAACTCACTCGAAAATGAACTGATAAGTTAGCCTTGACTGTTTTTTTTTACTGAAAACCCATAAAATGAAGATAGGCGTAGGCGTTATCTAATGAAAGCAAAGTTACTTATAGAGAATGGTTGAATCGGTGTGTTGTGAGCAAACAAGCACTCAATATTTTGAATGCTTATTGGTAATTTAGAGGTGCTTCAAAATATCTGCTTAAAACAAATGCTTTGGGTCAGCATAGCAAGTATTGCAATGTGTGATTCTATCAGTTTGAATTTAAAATATAATAATTTCAAATGTCTCGATGAAATGGTTTCTTCACCCGTCACCTGTACTGTACGTACTTGCTTTGAAGATTTCAAATATACTTATGTTGAGCAACATCCCCACCTAGCGGCAGTAACACCAAATAGCATTCAGAGGGCAATACAGTATTTGGCACTGCAGTTGATGAGTTTACTTGGAAGTAGTATTCAATCGATTTGTCATGTAGATATTAGCTTTGATGACGGCAGGGAATAAAAATGACAAGTGGTTCTCTTCTTTTTACTTACCCAGCCAATCAGACCTGGTCTGAGCTCAAAGAAATATTTCAGGTCAAAATGACCGATACGAGGGTTTAGCTCCCGTCCAATGAAGAAGTCATACAGTGGATTGCCTGAAAAAAAATAATAAATAAATAAATAAATAAAATTATATATATATATATATATATATATATATATATATATATATATATATATATATATATATATATATATATATATATATATATATATATATATATATATATATATACTGTATAATAAAAGGTTTCACTTTCTTTTACTGTATTTTCTGCACTATGAAGCACTATAAGCACACCTTCAATGAATGACAGATTTTTAAAAATGTTCCATATATACTGTAAGGCACACAACATAAGGCGCAATAGGAGAGGTTAAATTATGCATCCATTACAAGGTGCTGCGCTAAAGGAAATGTCAACAAAACAGTCAGATGCTGAATAAATACGTGAAAATCTGCACTCACCCCATTCATATTGTAAATAGCACAGCCACTTTATGCGGCATATATACCGTTGCATATACAGTATGCTAATATCTAGATTTTATATTTTACACTGCATTCTGTACTGTGAACAGTTCTTTTTTCTGATATATATATATTTCTGCATGCAATATTTTGCTTCTCTTTTCAACCCCCACCCCCTTCTATTTTGCTGCTGGTGATTGCAAATTTCCCCATTGTGGGACTAAAGGTTTTTTTTCTTATCTTATCTAGGCCAGTCAAACTTCATTAATAGACTACAAATCAGATTTCTGACAACTGTTGTGGCTCAACATTACTTCATAAATAAGGCGCAGGGTCATCTTTTGAAGATAAGGAAGACTTTTGGGTGCATCTTATAGTGCAGAAAATGCAAGACAAATATATGCAACTGTGTTTTTTAAACCCCTGAATCACACTCAACAACCGCGACATGACATAACCACAGCGCTCTAATGAGAAACAAAACCAGTTTCGCTGTTTTTGTGGTTAAGAAAGGCACTGTATAATACTAAAATTGTTTCTGTGACGTTTGTCTTGTTTCAATACATCAAGTGGACAAACACCTCTCAGTTCAGCAACTACAAGCAAAATAGAGCAAAACCACTAAATGTCAGAGGCTTACTGTCTGCAAATCCAAATTGTGTGATATGGGGATGTCTTGCTGATCGCCATTTTTTTTATCACATCTCTACCAAGAACCCAAGGGAACATCTGAACTCTTCACCACACGGTACCAAAGAACAGTAACTTTGACAGCGGAATTTGGAAGCCTTCTTCCTTATCAAAGGACAATTCTCTCACCTGTGTTACCCCCCAAAGCAAGAGCATGAGGAGGAGCCCAAAACGAAGAAAGGTAGAGATAGACAGAGAGCAAGAAGGACACTCCTATTGCACACACAGCCAGAGGCAACATCATCTCGAACAGACGTCCCAAAGGAAACTTGAACATCAGAAGAGACATCAGCAATGCACCGCTGATGCACAGGCTATGAAAACCTGCAAGAGAGAAATAAATATAATAAACGTTGTTGGCCTCCAGTGAAAACCTGTGCATGGATAGAGACTATTGTTTAGAAATGTAACATTTGTAGGAGGTTGCAATATAATAAGATGAAAGGGTATATCGTGAAGTGTAGCCTAAAGATACATACATAATACAGTGTTGGCGTTTGTGTGGGTTATCTGGTTTTCCCACATTCCCCACAAATATGCTTTAAGTTGATAGAAAATGCGAAACCATCCATCTGTGTGATTGTCACTGTGAATGATTGTGAATGTACAAATGCACAAAAAAAACACGTACCGTTTATGGGATACTTGAGACATGTTCCATCCCTCAGCACTAATCCCTTAGAGATCTGCAGAAACACAATAAACATTATTAACTCATTCACTGCCAAAAATGTGTCCACTCCAGTGCCAAGGTTTTTGTCATTGTCACTTGAATTCCAAGACCTACGGAATATTGAGTTTTAGGACTACATAAACATGCATTGCATCGTAACAAACCTTAGACTCTCTTCTTTCATCAGAAAAAATGGTTATTTCTTAAATTATATGGGTCTGGTGTTATATGAGGTTGAAATGAGGGGGGGCAGTCTAAAATAAAATGCAATACATACATATTGGTTTATATGCCGCTTGAACAACAGCTGAAGCTGGAACAAAGCGCTAACATGGAAAAAAGGGAAATTCTGCCTCTTGTGGAAAAGAAAAAAACTAAGCAAACAAAAAAAAACTAAACCCAAACAAATTTTGGAATGGTGCTCTACGTCATATTTTAAATTCCCGAATGGCAACGAATGAGTTAACAACTTTGGATGAATTAGTTAGACCCAACCAACTAACCGCACAACTAAATTGAGGTACACCTGCTAAAGCTGATTTTTGGAGTTATACCGAGAGGGTTTTTTAAACTAATATGTGCCTAATTTTCCTGATTTAAACACAATGAAAATATGCAAAAAATGTTTCAAGCATTTTCAGAATGACACAGTGCACCTCTGCAAAATCCAATGATGGAAAAAATGTGTTCATGGAACATTTCCATCCATTCATTTTCCTCATTAGGGTCACGAGGGTTGCTGGAGGCTATCCCAGCCATCTTCGAGTATTAGGAGGGGGAAACCCTGTACTGGTTGCCAGCCAATCGCAGGGCACACAGAGACAAACAACAACGCACACTCATACTCAAACCTAGGGAGACTTTAGAGTGTTAATTCAGCCTGCTATGCATGTTTTTAGAACGTGAGAGGAAACCCACGCGGGCCCGAGGAGATCATGGAAACTCCACACAGGGAGGCTGGACCAGGTCTTGAACTCACAACCTCTGCACAGTGAAGCCGGCACGCTAACCACTACACTACCGGGCTGCCCTGGAACATTTATCTTTAGTAATTAACATTTTGGATCTTATATGCACAAGCATTATATTATTATATAATACACTATTATACAATATAGTGGCTCGTAAATTTAGACAGTGAAATGGGCTTTGGAGAAATGTATTAGATTCTATCTAGTATTGTTCTCGGGGGATAATTTTTAAAAAAAGATTAAAGGACAACCGACGTCACTTGTTTGTTTCCTAACTGACATCAGAAAAACGTTTTATAGCATCTAAAATACCCAAATGATATTTTTAGTCAAATGCAAAACACCAATAAAAATGACTTAAAGTGTCCAAAATCTGCAAAAAATTGAGCTGCAAATTGGGCATTTTCAGAAAGTTCCGCCCCCAGTTCGTGACATCACGCCAAGACGTCTTGCATTGCTGGAGAATCAAAACAATGGCTTCAATTTCGGAGAATATGCTTTCTTGTTACACATCCAGTTATGAATATGATACAAATAGTTCTGAAGAGGAAAGCATAGATGTTTGCAATCGATTAAAGAATTTATTCCGGGCCATTTTCAGGCAACATTGGGGGGAAATGTCTCACCCAAAAAAGAGGCAGAAAATGGCCACCGAGCTCCTATGAGGAATTAATCAGCCCGTTTCCACAGGCTGATAAATTCCTTACATGGAGCTTGGACGCCCTGTTCTGGCTCTTTCTGGTGCAACACGAGGTTTTCAGACCAAACAAGCATTGACGTAATGGAAGGACTGCTACAGTGTGACCTTTTTTTTCAGTCAGGAGCATTCCTTCAGTGACGTCACGTACAGACTCGTCACCAACTCAAAAACAAGACTTCCGGAATATTCGGCGCAAGTCTTAAAACGTAAAATATAACTATATGCGGTGGAATCTTTGTAAAATACATTCAGTAGAAGTCATTTGAAGCCATTTTACTTGTCCAGAGACGTCGGTTGTCCTTTAAGGCATTTGTGAAATCACTTGTGAAATGTAATTATGTCATTTGGATTCAAATTAAAACCACCGTTATATTGTATCACCCAGAACATGTCAAATGAACTTGTACCTTTCCTAACGGTAGCAAATACAGGAAAGCATGCAGAGCTATCCAGCCGAGCAAGAGGATGGGAGCCAAAGGGTTCCACAGTTGGTCAAGTGAGGGCAAGGGAGGGGGCCACTGGAGCAGAGCTGCATCAGGAGATCGATTAATGCAAATCAGGAAAAGCACCGTCAATGGCAGAAAGATGGGGATGCAAACGGCCCCTGGGGATGTAAGACAAATATAAGCGTAGAGTAAGTGAGAAGTGATTCTTCTTGTAAATAATTCACACATCTCAAATCACAGTTGTAACGAGCAGCTCAGTGGTCAGTGGGAGTGCAGCAGTTCACTTCAGTTGTTTTATATTTTGAAGCCTGTGAAGCCTTGAGCTGTTTTTTTGTCTATAAAGACTGGAGTCGACACTCAGTTCTAAGGAAAAGAAAAACAGAAACCCCACGCACATAGAGTTGCTGTGATGGATTTGCTCTTGTATCGTATCCAATACCAACTATAGCTTGTAAGTAAGAGATGGCGTTGCAAGACAAATTCTTTGGCTGAACTCTTTCTTTTTTAAATGAAAGAGTTTGTGTAGATTTTGTTGTGACTTTTGGCATGTCCCCAGTGATAGTGTGGCGACCAATTAAGGGTGTATCCAGTCTATTACTCAGTGTCAGCTATTGAATCGACGAGTTTCAAAGGATTTCTAAACTGTGTCATTGTGTTTATTTTGGGAATTTACCCAAAATAAGTGACTCACCTAGGGTTCCCCCAAACTCCCTTTCTGTGTCATGGGAAGCTTTGCCATTTGGTACTTGACGCTTTAAACTCATTATTAATTTGCTATAAAAACAGAGTAGTAGAAGTCAATAAAGGGTGGACATTGTGGGACAGAAACATGTTTTATCAGTCGTCAGAGTTTGTATGTGAGACAATAACATTTCAGTAAAATCATTACGTTTGTTTTGGAGTATGCACAGAACATACATGCATCTTCTATCCAACCACTCTCATATTCGGCCACATTTTTACATACATTAGAATTGATCATGCATCCATAAGCAAGTATGCAATCTGCATTAGAATCAGCAAGTCAATCGTTAGTGCTGTTATGATTAGTTGCATTAGGTGCCGCTTTATTACAATACAGTCCAAAAAAATTTGTTTCATTTATTAGTTTTTCTTTCGTTCCTTTACTGGTTTGAAGAAATTGATTGTACAACGGGAATAACAGTTAACAATATCACAAAGTTGCATACCTTATTGAGGTGGTGCAGAGTAGAAAAGTGTATATCCAAGACAAAGTGCATCGCCCGAGCAGCTTTCAAATGGCCCGGCCCCCTCAACGTGTTTCTCGGTGCGCCGATAGTCTAAACCAATCACATCGCTCAACTGAATCTGAAGAGGGCGGGGGTTAAGGACTTCGTCGAATCAGATCCGTTTCCCTACCCACGTCGGCAATCACCGCACATTATGCAGAACGTTGGACAGATGTCGTGAAACACCTGAACTGATATAACTGCAAAGGAAAGACGTCGAATACCTTGTCAACCAATGCCTGTCACATATTTATTACAAATATACCGTAGTGCATGACCCTGAATTAGCTTGACGCTCGCATTTCCGTTAATTCTGCATTGCGTTCCGCCATTGTTTCCCAAACAAAGGTATACATGCCATTGGGGGTTAAGTAAGCATATTGCAGGGGGGAGTGGAAATGTTTTACTTTCCTGACCTGTGGCACTCGATCCCCCTTTTCTAGTCCAGTTCAACATAATCAAATTTGGAGATTTTTTTTTTTTTTTTTGAACATCAAATTAATGGTTTGCAAAATTACCACACGAGAACGCGAAAGAGCGAGAGATTGTCTCAAAGTGGTACTCACTTGCATAACAATTGCAATTTCAATACATTTTCACAATTTAAGTAACAATTTTATTCCACATAGACAAATGGCTTCCAAATCAGCATTATGAAGATTGCAACACATTTATTCATATATTAATCCTGCAATTGAATCGTGAATGAATACTAAATCTAAACCAAACTGTAAACATGTGGATGCTGAGGATTAATTGATAATGATGTTATTTAAATGCCAAACACAATTTGTAAAGATATATTAACATTGTCCTACTTAAGTATCCTTCATTTAGTCATCGGATTGCAGAACCAACCTCATATGTTAATACTTATTTGACCAGTTTCATATTCAAGCTGTCAAGTCTAAAATTGTTTGGAGAGAAAAACAATCCTACCTTGTAGTTTTTGATTGTTTTAATTTACAGTGTTTGCTTAGAGTTTTATTTGTCTTGGGAGTTAGTTCGATTTGTTTTATAAGGACTCTTTTACTATATTAACACTGATATGTTATGAATGCGAGATGAATGTTTTCATCCTAGAACAAATATTTTGTAGTACACAAACAAAACTGTAAGATTCCAGTGCTTGATAATATCCAGTGGTTGTGCACATGCTCTCCAGTGGTACACTCGGAGCTTTCAACCTCGTTCACAGATAACTTCGATGACGCTCTGCTCCATCGGAGCGGGATCAAGGCATCGATGGGCGGAGCTCCCAACAATCTCATCCAAAAGGAAATGTACAAGGTTCTCGTCTGACACAAAACGCCAGAGGTACATCTGCAGATAATGGCAGTCAACCTGGATTTGCTGCAGCCCGTAACGACCAAAAGTGCGCAGCCGGACACACTCAAGGAATGTCTTTAAGCTGATTTTGATGATTCCCGTCATTACGGAGACCTGGAACACAGAAGAAATGACTGCATGAGTGACCGTGTGTGTGCTTGTAAGTGAGAATATGGTCAAGAAGAGCTCAGACCTTATTGAACTCCACTGAGCTGAAGATGTCAATGCGTTCAGAAAACAGCTTGTGTATGTTGCTCAAAAGATTGGTGTCCATGGGAGCACTGCAGAAAATCACATGTGCATAATCATGTGTGCTTATGGAGCACTTTTGAAAGTTATACCAAACTGTTTTGGGATTACATTTTACCGTTATAAGGTTCACATTAGCACTGGTGAACACATTTCTAACCTACTCCAGACGCTCCGCAACTTACAAACGAGATACTTTCCAAATGGTCGTTCGTAATGTGAATTTGTTTGCAAGTTGCTTCAGTGCTATATTTTGTATGGAATGTGTTAAGGCAGTGGTTCTTAATCTTGTTGGAGGCACCGAACCCCACCAGTTTCATATGCTCATTCACCGAAACCTTCTTCCAATGACTGTGCCTACTAACTGCAGACTAGACAGGGGTGGTGGACCTCTGTGGCGGAGGATCCACCGAACCCGAGACCGACTCACCGAACCCCTAGGGCAGGGGTGTCAAAGTCATTTTTTGCCGCGGGCCACATTGTAGTTATGGTTTCCTCTCGAGTGCCGTTATGAATTTGGGGAACCCATTAGAATGTTTAAATCCCTTCAAATATTACATATAGAGCACACAGCAAATTAATGAATAACTCGTTTTCAAATCTGAAGTCAAAAGTAATGACTTTTATCGTGGTTGACATCCAAAAATATGAAATTTTGGCTCAGATTTTAGCAATCATCATGGAATTTAACAAGTTTGATTTGCTTTCGCGGGCCGAAAAAAATGATGTGGCGGGCCGGATTTGGCCCGCGGGCCTTGACTTTGACACCTGTGCCCTAGGGTTCGATCGAACCCAGGTTAAGAACCACTGTGTTAAGGCAATAATAATCTCTTTTGTTCAACACCTTGATTCCTGCTGATTTTACTACCATGTTCTAACACCGTGAAGAGCCATGAACCAGAGGGAAGGATCATGTTTAACCCATCAGAATGTATGTTTAAAGGACAACTGACATCTCCGGACAAGTTGTGTCCATAATTTGTAAAATGGCTTCAAATGACTTCTACTGAGCGTATTTTAAAAGGATTCCACCGCATATAGCTATATTTTATGTTTTAAGACTCGCGCTGAATATTCCGGAAGTCTTGTTTTTGAGTTGGTGACGAGTCCGTACGTGACGTCACTGAAGGAACGCCCCTGACCGAAAAAAAAAAGGACACATTGTAGCAGTCCTTCCATCACGTCAATGTATTTTGCTGTACTTGTTTGGTCTGAAAACGTCACGTTGCACCAAAAAGAGCCAGAAGAGGGCGACCAAGCTCCATGTAAGGAATTTATCAGCCTGTGGAAACGGGCTGATTAATTCCTCACACAGAGCTTGGTCGCCATTTTCTGCCTCTTTTTTGGTGATACATTTCCCCCCAATGTTGCCTCAAAATGGCACAGAATAAATTATTTAATCGATTGCAAACATGTATGCTTTCCTCTTCAGAAATATTTGAATCATATTCATAACTGGATGTGTAACAAGAAAGCATATTCTCCGAATCTGAAGCCATTATTTTGATTCTCCAGCAATGCAAGACGTCTTGGCGTGACATCACGAACTAGGGGCGGGACTTTCTGAAAATGCCCAATTCACAGCTCATTTTTTTGCAGATTTTGGACACTAAGTCATTTTTATTGGTGTTTTGCATTTGACTAAAAATATCATACTGCGTGTTTTGGGTATTTTAGATGCTATAAAACATTTTTCTAATGTCAGTTAAGAAACAAAAGTGACGACGGTTGTCCTTTAAGTTGTATATATGTATGTTTAATGTTTATATAAGTACAGTAAAGTCTCGTTATATCGATATTCAAGGGAGTCCGAAAAAATATCAATATAACCGGGACTATCGATATATCCGATATCGATATAACGAGACTTTACTGTATGTTTAATGCTTGTATAAGTAACTTGTATTGGTTTGTACTAAAATAAACATTTAATAAAATATATTCTCTATAAAGATATGTACATGTTCAACTGGGGAGAATACTACATGTTACTACAAAAATGTTCATGTGTACTGTTGTTCGTAACTCAATTGTTCGTAAGTAGGGGAGTGCCTGTACATTCGATGTTTTTTCTGCTGTGGCAGATAATTACAATAAATCATGTAAAACCATACACAATAAAAATAAAATCCAGAGGTTTAAAGTACTGCACCTTGGTGTGTAGCTTGCAGCGTAGCGAGTTTGCTGCCTCGAGCTGCTGTAAACCGAAAAAGTCCTTTTGCTTGAGTCACTACTGTGAGCTTTCCTCACACCTTCCTCATACAAAAGACCCACCTGCGGTGACAATAAGAACGTTGGAGGCCTGCTTGAACAACAGAAGGAGAAGATAGAGTTTCAAGACCAAATATGTCACCTGCACATCAATCGAGGTAGTGTCCTCTACAACCCTCTTCATCACCGCGCGCACATTCCGGGGCTCGATAGTGTTGACCCAGTCTCGTGTTTCGACACTCTTTCTAAGCATCTGGGAAATGATTAGGCCCTGGACCTGAAAATGTGAACACAAAGATATCCTTATTTAATTGAGATAAAAGCTTGTGGTGAGATATTTCATTATTATTTGAGATTCATAAGGAAGACTTCAACTCAATCTAGAAGATGGAAAATAAAAATTAGGTGTTAAGGTGACCATTCTCTGTTCAGGTAGGTGAGCTATGGGTAGTGTCTAATATTTGGTCCCTCTTACAAAGTGAAATAAAATATATTTGAAACGAGAAAAATACAGTGAAGTTCTAAAAATTTGTTTACTGTAACCACAATATTAAAAATGTCAATGTCAACCAAAACTGAGTGTGATTATCTCTGTATTTTTTTTATTGGATCTCTCTGGATTGTGAAGGTAAACGAATGTTGTAACACCGGCTGGTATACACACGTGTGTGCAGTAGAGGTAAGATTTAATTTGGGTCGGGTCGGGTGGGCAGGACTTCTCTCTCACGGGCTCTCTTTTTGTTTATAAAACGTACACTAAAACGATGTGTGGATACTAAACTAAGGAAGACTCGTTATAAAAATAATGTTATTCTTTGTTTATTTTTCTTATTTATTTATGTAGATTTATTGTATTTCTGTGTTCTTGCCTGTCTCTTAAGTCATTAACTGCCAGACGATGTGCAAAAATGTCGCCACGACAGTGCCAGTGTTTTTGTCATTGTCACTTGAATTCCAGGACCCACAGAATATTGAGTTTTAGGACTACATAAACTTTCAATGCAGCATTAGGAACCTTAGACTTTCACCATAAAAAAAAGAGTTAATTCCCAAATTATATGGGTCTGGAATTATATGATCTTCAAATGAGGGCGGCTGTCCAAAATAGAATGCAATACATACATATTGGTTTATATAGCGCTTTAACAACAGCTGAAGCTGGGACAAAGTGATAACATGGAGAAAAGGGAGATTCTGCCCCTTGTGGAAGGGAAAACTGCCAGAGGCCATTGCCAGTGCTTTATTGGCAACCAAAGAAGAAAAAAAAAAAACCCGAACAAATTTGGGAATGGCACCCTACGACATATTTTCAATTCCGGAATAAATTCGTGAATGGCAGCGAATGAGTTAAAGTGCCGCTCTTCTTAAGGACGTACTGTTGCTGCTGTGGTTCGTGCCACCTTATATTTTCTGTCAACTCTTAAAAAAAACTCTGTCAATGATAGACAATAGTTGATTAATGTAACCTCAACAGAAATATAAATGATGTCAATGTTTATACAGTCTTGTTTAACTTAGATTTCGTTACAGAGGCTTTCATTTGTTCTTATAAATCCTCCCGAGTCCTTATAAATGACATGACATTTCGGGCAAATCAAGTTAATTGATCTCTAGTGTGCAATCACATTTCCCCAACATGAAGAGTGTGAGTACCTTGACATAATGATTCAGTAGTTTTTGGGCTGCGTCCCTGGCTTCTGCACATAGAGCAGTGACGGCCGTGACTGGATTGTGGTGCTGAATATGTACAAAAAGAAAGCATTTTGCTAGAAGTAAAAATGAAACAATTCAACACCAAAACCAGAATGTCTAGTTTAACTCGATAAGTTTATGACACACTATTTATTACCTGGGATAGAAACTGTTCGTCAGTCAGAGTGAGTATATAAGAGATTGTAGAGGTTTCATAGTCCAAGCAGAGTCGAGAAAGAAGCAACAGGAGGGCAGGCGGGGTTGATCCTCCTTTGTCTCCTGCACTCTCACAAAACTGACGAGAGGACTGACACACAAACTTGATGAAACTCACAACCAGGCTCTCGCGAACTCCCTGGCAGCAGAATTCTCCCTACGAGATATAAAAAGCAAGGAACTTTTAAGGATGAAGTTGCATTATGCCACCAAAATGTCATCAACAAAATTAGCGTATTTTCCGGTGTATAAGGAGCACCCAAAAGCCTTGATTTTCTTCACAAGATGACCCTGCGTCTGATACGCAGGTGCGCCTTATATGTGAAGTAATACTGAGCCACAACAGGTCTCGCAACTACTATCACCAGCAACCGACTCCATTTCCACAGCGTGGAAGAAGTAGTGCGTAACCCCAGCCTCTACTGTAGCACCTTATGTGATGTGCTTTATATTTGGAAAACTTTTTTCAATCATTGAAGGTGTGCCTTATATATGAAAAAAGTTTGAAAATATGTACACCATTGATTGGGGGTGCGCCTTCTACTCAACACGGTGCGCCTTATACACCGGAAAATATGGTACTTTAAAGCATTTAAAGATTCACCTTAAAGTATGGCTTGTTGGAAAAAGTGATATCTCTGGCTGTGAACAGATGCACTGACGCCAACACGGACTTGATTTGATTCAAGATGGAAGCTGACAGGGAGGAGAGCAGATCCGGAAGGCTATTTGGAGCCTCTCTGCCAGAGGACGGGCCTCCAAAATGAGAAGCGGCCCCCGCAGCAGCCAGCGAGAGGCGAGGCGTCGCGAGGGCTTGCCTCACGTCTGTCAAGCTGTCCATGTAAAAGCTCTGGAGAGCGGCGAGATACTGCTTGACGCGCTCCGTCGCGGCGCGAATCACAATTTCTGTGCCCCGTTGCGGCACGTTGGAGCCCGGCATCAGCTTGGCCACAGCCTGGAGTCTGCGGAAAAATCGGTCAAGGGCACGGACCAAGAGGGAGTTATCCGCGACCCCTTTTTCCTCCTTGATCCTTCGCTCCACGAGCGAAAAATACCGAGCGGCCAGATCATCCACGAAGGCGTGCAGCTTGCAGTTTGCCATCTGAGGAATATTTTTGGATGCGAGCTCGCCTGTCTGAGGATGGTTGATGAAAAGTTCTTGATATGACGTGATTACTAAACACAAGCTGCTGACAAATTCATTGCAGCCTCTGTCGATGAACTCCAAGATGTCGGTGTTCGAGGAGGGAGAAGGTAGAGCGCTTGTTTTGGGAGTACCATCAGGCCTCCGTGTGGGAAAATCTTTCACGGCTGGTGCGGGCGGGCTGGGTTTTATCTCAGCTTCCAGGCTCTGCAGATCCAACTCCAGGCGAGAGCCCGCATGGTTCAGGTACTTTTCACACAGGTCCTCTGCTGGCTCATCCAATTGCAACAGCAGCTCCACGCACTCAGACAGGTCTTTCGCACTCGAGCCACCGTCCCTGTGAGCAGAACAACAACACAAGAAGAAACAGGACTATTACAGCTTCCATGACACCAAAACGTAAAAAAATGCAGCATATTTCTTTGCTTGAGTAGCACAACAAATATTATAAACTTAAACTTTGAATAACAACAAAAATATAGGAAACAATTTACATTTTAACTCATTCACTGCCATTCACAAAGTTATTCAGTACTTTGTTGTTCTACTTCTCTATTTCCTTTCCTCACTTTGCTGCTGTGAAATGTAAATTTCTCCACTGAGAGACGAACAACGGTCCATCCAATCCAATCCACTACTACATTTGTTCGTATGTACCGTTGTTCGTAACTCGAATGTTCGCAAGTAAGGGATCATCTCTATAACGATTTGAATGTCAATCAACGCTTTTTAAAATCCAATGGTTGACCTTTTTTTTCTCAAATATCCATGTTGGAACATAGACATGTATATGATCCTGTAGTCTTGTCTGTCACTAGATCCCATCTGCACCTGAGATGTCAAGAAAACTGACCTGAACTTTTGCCGAAGCTCCTGCGCCAGTTTGTCCATGATGGCATGACAGTCATCCTGGATGCCTTTGAAGGAAGGCATGTGGCTATATTGCTGCAGCACACACCGAGCACGGCGATGGGAACTCACTGCTTGAGAGTAGGCTTGCAGTTCCAAGCATTTGTTTAATCTGGTGGGCAGTTCAAAAAGAAACTGCAATTTTCTTAACAAAGTGTGGACCCCTAAGGTAGGTGTAAGAAAAAAAAGAAAACAAAACAGGACAATGTAAACGTGAAGGCAAAACCACTACTCACTGTTCACTCAACAAAATAATTAGGTACCAGTGTGTCACCTGAGAGTTTTGTAATCTGAGCATGCTGGTCTTCAAGGGTACCACTGATGCGAGCGCTAAAATCAGTAATTGCCGCCATGTTTGCAGACAGGCAGTCCATTTCATCCTCCATCTTTTTGAAATCATTCTTCATCTTCCTTATGGTGTCTTGAGAAAATAGGCGAGATGGTTCATCAAGGCATTGTCAACCGGGTAATGCTTTCAACAGTAATTGGATGATGGCAGTGAATTCTCTCACCTGTAGCTGATATAAATTTGTTGTAGTTTTCATATACCAGTGTCTGCATGTCACTATCCAATGAACGTATCTGCTTGACCATGCAGGTCTCCTGGTCCATCAGCTCTGCAAGAGAGCATTCTTTTCGAAGCTGAATTGGGACACACAATTTCAATGGTTAGCCACAGTTTAAAGACTCACCGCTTGTTTGTTAAATGACTAGTTACCGAAATGAAAAAAAAAACCCGATTGATCAAGTTAGACATGTACATTGAAATGTTTATGCAATGTCAAACATAGTAGTTCACCTGTAAATGTAATATTGCATCTAAGGTTTATCGTGTAATTTCACACGCAATATTAACAAGACTGTTAGTGTTCACGGGCGAAGCTACCTGATAGCCATTGTCACTTCTTGTTAGCCTCTGGCATACCCCACATTTTGAGAAGTTTTGGTACCTGTAAGTTTTCGGCTATTTTCACATGCAGGATTCGTTGCAAAACAACGGCAATGAAACCGTTACATCTGATATGTTAATCTCAGCAAAATACTGCCTTTCATTTTGCCTTGTGTCTGCTCGATTGTGAATGTA
The DNA here is from genome assembly GCF_051943395.1 of Hippocampus bargibanti. Lineage (NCBI taxonomy): Eukaryota > Metazoa > Chordata > Actinopteri > Syngnathiformes > Syngnathidae > Hippocampus > Hippocampus bargibanti. The sequence goes on along the minus strand of NC_142749.1, from coordinate 7,189,770 downwards.
ATTGTGATGGTAAACCCCTGCCTCACCTTGTTCAGGTAGTGATCTGGGTCAAAATGAGGCCCGTTGATGTCACAAGGATCCAGGGACTGTGGCTTCTCGTCTGCCTTTCCTTCTTCGTTTAGACCGTAGTAGAGCTTCAACATGCCGTGCACCCGACGCTTTCTCCCGGGGTCTTCGGAGGCTTCAGCTTCCATTGCAATCGGCAACGATTGACAAGCAATTTTAAAAGCCTACCCGATAGATGACTACAGTCTAAATAGTGATGAAGAAAAAAACGACAGAAAGCGTAACCCTGGGTGCAATACAGCTGTGGAATCTCCCTGCAGTTTCGCAGTTTACATAAACGTCGAATATTTCCCCAAAACAACTAGCTTACTTAAAAATAGACACTAAGTACCTTCAGTTCACAAGAAAAATTGCAATTGCAGCACTTCCTGTTGCGTTGCACAGTAGGCGTAGCCGTTCGTACCAAAGAGTATGTGTAACCAAGAGCGATTTCTTCACGAAAATAAATCTATCAGCCAATATTGCGATGTGACTGGTTTCGTTTAAAGTTAGTAGAGCGCTGCTACATCAGTTGTTTTTTGTAAAATATTTTGTAGCGGCTTCTTTTTGGAGACTTCAATGTATTTCACATCTTTGCCTCCATCGAGCAAAGCTAACATTTTCTGTGTTTATTAATTTATCTATATCGTATTACCAAAATAGACACGGTCCATGCAATAAACTGCTAAAAGGGAGAAATTATTAATATAGTAAAGTGAATGAGACATTAAAGGATGTGTTACTGAGAAAGTATTCAATATTACTCTTGATCACTTTCTCTCGAACTATAAAGAACACTAGCACTATGTTGCATTTAAAGGTGACTCGGGCGTTGTGGACACGCCACCCTGTTCCGTGCAGCAACAGCAAAAAAATCACCAAGCACTCAGAAACAAACAACAATCACTTTTCAGGTAGAAACTTCTGCGTTGGTTTTACTCAAGCCATGTGACGCCATGTGAATGACGACGGAAATCGAAAAGGTGTAAATGTAGATTCAGCACATTGAACGTGAGTGATGCTCCTCCGTTCACAAGCCCAATTGTCGGTCACGTGATTTGGTAAGGTGACGTATGCGCGTAAAAGAATCAGCGATGACGCCACGCAACCGAGCGATGCGTTCATTGGGCGATGACGTTTTCCGAGAAGAAATATATACGCCCTTTATACAGAGTGACCAAAAATTACGTCGTCATAGGTAACATGTCCGTGGGTTTAATACATAGCTTTACATGTGACATTAGCGAATCATGCATTGTTCAGCCATATTTGGATCGGAACCCGTGACCCTCAGATGACACAGATTACACCTGAAATACTGATTTTACCTGGTCCAAATCTGCAGAGATGGCTGGCGAATTGTACCCCCTTGAGTCCATTCACAATTTCATTGAGAAGACCGTTATCATCGAGAAGCCAGAACGGTAAAACGTAACGTTAATATGATCTGGTGGCATAACAATTAGCTAATGATCGTATTTCAAAATAACGTCACTTCGGTATTAATACGTTTAGTTCTAATACAGAAATATCTTAGAAAATGCTAAACGGGATTTGTTGCAATGTGCTATTCCCAAAGGTATGTGTCAAAGTTCAGGCCAACAGTTCTTGAGGAGACCAAACCCACAAATTATATGAAAACGATGGGCCCAACTAAATTGGACGTGCCCATGCCAACCAATTACCTGAAAAAGCACTCCAAAGAACCCAAACTACCAGAGAGTGAGTTTTCTGTCCTTTTTTAAATTGTTTACTTTTTGCGTTTGTTTTCATTATTCATCCAACCTAAGGTGGAAAGCTTCAACGAATACTTTCACCCAGTGTTTTCCAGACTTTTTAAGGCAAGACATATACCTCATGTTACCCAAAAATCACAAGGTGACCCTCATAACAAAAATACACCAGAAAATTAAGACAAAACATTTAATACTGTCATTTGTAACATTTGTACTGTCACTGGCAGATCTTATTTGTAATAAATGAATAACATTCAGACCAATTAAATGAAATCAGACAATTTTACGGCAGGCTGGTTGGAAATCATTGCTTTCATCAATAGTGTTCATCAAATTGCAAGTGTTGTGCTGGAGGCTGTCCCAGCTGATTTAGGTGTGGGGTACAGGCTGAATTTCTTCCCAGCCAATCGCAGGGCACACATAGACGAATGGCCATTTAAGATCACAATCACAATTCAGAGTGATTAATGAACCTCATGTTTATGTTTTTGGAATCTAAGAGGAAACCTAAGTACCAGAAGAAAAACCTATGCAGGAAGACCAGGGGCCGGAATTGAACCCATGCACTGTGAGGCGGACGACCTACCCAGTCGATCATGATGCTACACTATGATACAACAGTTAAAAAAAACGTTTTAAAATGAATTCTTATTAATTTGTGGTTTAATAGGATGTCGGGAATTCATTCAAAATTATGTGGGGTTTTGCATCGCAGGTGACGAAGCACCTATTATATGAACCTTTTCATTTTGTCATATCCTTGCAGCCATCTGCCTGTGTGTGATTTAATTTTAAGTGTGGCATGCAAAATGACACTTAGAGCAGAAATAAAATGTAGATGGATTATAATGGGTATAACAAAAAGAAAAACCTTCAAGATAGCCAACCTTCCTTAAACAATCCAAAAACATGCATGTTGGGTTCATTGATGACCACACAGTGAGAATGTGAGTGTGAATAGTCTCTATGTGCCCTGCCTCTCACCCAGTCAGATGGATATAGGCTCCACCCAATCCTTAAACCTAAGGAGGAAAAGTGCCATAGAAATTGAAAAGGTGGATCCAAAATGCCACATTTGCAACACTTGCTGTCATCATTATTTACTTGAACTTTATTTATTGTGTAGTCAAACAGGTCAAGACTCATTACATCTGTTCATCAAAGAAGCCGGCTGTCCCGACAGGGCCATTTCTGCCACCCGTTACCACACCTACAAAGCGAAAGACGACCACACCAAAGGGGCCCAAACAATCTCCATGTGTTGTTGACACAAACAAAGGACACAAAGAGTACCATAATAGAAACTCGGGACTTGTCCCTGTGTACATAAGGAAAAAGGTATTTTCCTAAGCGACTTGAGAAAGAAAAAAGTTAATTATGTTCAATGTTTTTTTTTTGTGGAAAGCAGCAATAGTAAAAGGTTTGAATATTGTGTTTCCATATGAAACTTTAAAGTTATCCAACTTTGGATCTAATGTTTGTTTGCTTTTGCAGGATTATGGAGAAGTGCCAAACTACCTGATGCGCCGCAAAGCAAAGCATCAAAAGGCATTAGAAGAGTACAACATCAATCTGAAAAAGCAGGAGGAGCATGAAACCATGAAATACCTTTCCGACATGGAATGTCAGGCCATTGTTGAGGTACATTAGGCTACCAACTAAACGGCACACGATATTACACAATACTGGGAGAATAGCAGGTATTTTCGACCAATGCTCATGTAGTTTACAATAATTTAGCCAGTCATAATGGAAAGATATAAAACAATCCTAATGTGATGAGGAGCATAGCTCATTCGTCTCAGTTTTTGATGTTTGTATGTTACACAAGTTTAAAAAGACCATAAAATGAAAAAAAAACATCCCCCCATAACTTTTATATTTATTCATGTCATGAACTGTATAATGAAACTGGAGTCGTACTGATTTGACTGCAAGGGACTGTACATTAGGCTGAAAATATTGTCTGATCAACATGAACAATGTTCAGCATACTGATGCATTCAAATCCACATTAATCCTTTGACATTTGAAACTCGCTCTTTTTCTAGGATTTGAAGGAAAAATATAATGAGCTGAATGCAGAGTACCAGCGCCTCCCATTTATGATAGACACCCCGTCAATGAAAACTCGTAAGGTACGCCTTGAGGTGGAAATGAAGCAACTGGAGGATGACATTAAACTCCTTAATCGGTTGGAGTCCATCTGTAAAAATAAGTAGCACACAGATGTGGAAATGGTGTGCCAACCATCTGTATCATCGACTGAACTCAACTTATGGACAGTAAAAACGAGAGGTCATGTGGATGAATTCATTTGAATGGGCAATTCCAACATTGTTGGTCAGAATTAAACTCATTCATTGCCAACCCTGCCAGTTACCGTGCATATTTGGCATCAATCGCCATCAATAGCGGTGAATGAGAAATGTTACGTTCTTGATGGAAGTGGGATTGTGCTTTTGTTCCTCTTTTGGGGGATGATGTAATTTTGTTGTCATACAATTAAATATTAAAAACTCTAATGCACAGATGGATGCGAGTGAAGTATCCATCCAGGCTTCACAGTCTGTCCATGCTCTTGACTTAACACAATTATGTATTTTATGGCTATCAGTATTTACCTAACCTCTAACAGAATGTTGTGTCAATGTTGTGTTTATGCTATGTATACTGTGCTCCAGAATTGTGTCAGTCTGCTGTTTTGATTACAAAACAGAAATAAACGTATGTTTATTAATTCAACCCTTGAAACGTGCATACTTGAAAGCCACGATTTCCACAATGATTACAAAATACAATACAAAAACCCCCTCTGGATTGTAAGACATATTTGTGCACGGAACTACTTTTTTCAAGCATTTTTAGTTTGTTTGTTTTTGTTATGGGAGTTACGGTGGGTGGTCTACCTGATTATCAGTGGCGTGCAGTACACTTACACTAATTTTGAACCAAAAATCATTAAAACATTTTGCTGAAAAATATTTTCCCCTTTAACCTGGAGAAATAACAGCAACAGTACCTGTACATGAAATTGTTCGTATTCGGACTAGTGATGGAAATTCCGGCTCTTTAGAGAGCTGGTTCTTTTTGATCAGATCACCAAAAATGAAGCTCTTTCAACCCCCAAGTTGATACTCAGTTTATTGTTGCTTGAATTAATTAACTTCCAAAAAGTGCAAAATTATATGTCAAACGAATTAGTAATGTAAAACATACAGAAAAAAAAAAAAAAAAAATATATATATATATATATATATATATATATATATATATATATATATATATATATATATATATATATATATATATATGGCTTTATTATTCTTCACATAAAACACGGGAGTACAAAAAATAAAATAAAGTACAAAAACAAAAACCCATCTCAAAACAAGGCCAACAAAAAATCCAATCTCTCTATGGTCCTAAGATTTTAACTACAGTAAAACAACATAAGTGAGCTTTGATTACTACAGTGACAGGTTAAAAAGTACCTTTTACACGACAAATGAAAATGTGTAAGACAATAGAAAAAAATCAGCATCCAGGTCAAAGTTTCAGCTAGTCTTTAGCGAAGATTGGCATTAAAAAATGCCTCATATATTTACGTATATATGCGGGCGGGAAGTCGAGTTCTCAAGCGGCTCCCTCTTAAGAGCCTCCTCCAGTCGAACACTTCAAATATCCGGCTCCAACAGTCCGTTTGTTCGCGAACGACACATCACTCGTTCCGACAGTCTCGTGACACTGACAACGTCACATCCGGTTATGGCTCAATGGAAGTTTGAACATGTTGACATTAGGAAGATGCAGTTTGTTCAAGTACCTATGTCTCTTTGCGGTGTTGCCGAGTTCCTTTTGCCAATCGGGCATGGGAATGCTCTTCCCCCGGGAGTCGTCTTCTCGAGAAGTGAAGGATCTAAGCGGCCTTTGGAGCTTCAGAGCGGATAAGTCGCCTAACAGGAAGCAAGGCTTCGACAAATCTTGGTACAAAAGTCGATTGGCTGAGGTGAATAACTCACCAGCTAACGGACCTGATTTTGTTGGACAAATATTTTAAATGAGCTAAACCTGACGTGTCTGAACGGAAAAAAATGTCAGATTTTGCAACACAATTCCCAAATTATTTTTTATTACCACGCAAGGTTTTCTAATGTAAATATTAACACCAAATATGGCTGAAAAATTAAGACTGCTCCACCAGTGCCTTATCATGTCATTCTTTATATAGACTTTGTATTTGATCATGAAGTTGTTTGTGTGCCTGGTCGTACACTTTGTCCATGCGATTATCTCACTCGATAGACTGGCCCTGTGATAGACATGGCCGTTCCTGCCAGCTTCAACGACATGACCCAAGACCCCACATTACGAGATTTCATCGGCTGGGTATGGTATGAACGAGAGGTGGTGGTGCCATCCCGCTGGATCGCAGATGAAGGAACAAGAGTGGTTCTCCGAGTTGGAAGTGCTCACTATTATTCAGTGGTGGTAAGCATTAAAACATAATCACACTTATTCTTTTACCTTTATCACTGTTGAGGTGTGTTCACGATGTGTCAAAATTTTGCAGTGGGTCAACGGAGTGAAAGTGACCGAACACAACGGTGGCCATCTTCCCTTTGAGGCAGAAATAGGAAGTGTGATCCGAAAGGACCCGACAAGCCCCTGCAGGATAACCATCGCGGTCAACAACACTCTTACTTTAGAGACTCTCCCACCTGGGACCATCCAGTATTTCAATGACCCCACTAAGTAAACACATTTGCATCTTTACCTACTTCAAATGCACTGTTTGTTGTTTTTGATCCGTGTTATTTATTGATTTAAGAACAGACTATCACAGAAAAACAATTGAGATCCAACTACTGTTTTTGCTGCTTTGCAAACTATTGGACACTTATTCTTTTCACTTTTCATCTTTACTCTTTACTCCATAGGTATCCTGATGGCTTTTTTGTGCAAAACATCAACTTTGATTTCTTCAACTATGCTGGGATTCACCGTCCTGTATTGCTGTACACTACTCCGAAGGCTTACGTAGATGACATCACAGTCGTGACGGACTTCTCGGATAGCACAGGTATCTTTTTTGGTTCTATTTTTTTAAAATCTTCTCACATACAATAAAGACACACAAAATTAGGTACATCTGATAATAGAAAAGCATATTTTCTTGCCCGTTTCATCCTCTGTGTTACAGGTCTAGTCAACTACAAGATATCAGTCCAAAATGCTGCTGAGGCCACACTGAAGGTTACTTTGATGGACAAAGACAGATATTGCGTGGCTTCCTCTAACGAGCCTTCTGGGATGCTCAAAATCACAGATGTGAAACTCTGGTGGCCGTACTTGATGCATGAGAATCCGGCTTATCGTTACTCTTTGGAGGTGAGCCAGTGTTAAGGCACTATGCCATGTGCGTTTTTTTCATATACATCTATTTTTTTATTTCTTTTTTATTCCACCTAAAGGTTCACTTGATGGCAGCAGATGAAAGATCAACTTACACAGATGTCTACGCTCTGCCAGTTGGCATCCGCACCGTCCGTGTCACGAGCAGTCAGTTCCTCATCAACAACAAGCCCTTCTATTTCCATGGGGTCAATAAGCATGAGGACTCTGACGTGAGTAACACTAGAGGGAGGCAGTCGAGTGAATTTCTATCCCACTTGTTACAAAAGTGAAGAGTCCATTTTTTTGGGAGCAGTGAATGTGTTTGTTTGATTATTGTCCAATGTGATTGGCTGGCAGCTAGTTTAGCTGGCGCGCAATACAGTGAGACCTCAACTTCCAAACATCTTAACTTACAAACTTTTCGTCTTACAAACGTCAAATTTATGAAAATTAAACCTTATAATAAGCACTATTTTCATAATACACACCCACTACGGCTGGCGGAGTGATCTTCGGCGGAAGCACACGACCGAACAGCACCAGAGGTTAAGTTACCAACAGTCCTTATGGAAGGTGACTCTCCTTCCATAAGCCATCAACGACCATCAAAAAGGTAAATAAAACGTTATTTTACAGCACAGTTTATTTCTTTAATTACAGTCCTCATGTAATGGGCCTCTCTTTCCAAACAGCAATTCCCTTTGACCTTCGACCTCCAACGCCATTCCATCAAGCCCTAAATGACCATCACAAATGTAAATAAAGTGATTTTATGATACAATTCAGTGTATTTCTTTCATTACAATACAATAGCACATTTATTATACATAGAATAAGGTATGTTGTGTGTAATTTTAAGGCTTATTTAGTTGAAAAGTATATTTTATGGAAACCCGGGAACGGATTATTCCCATTTTAATGGTTTCCAATGGGAATTTTTTTTTGAGATACACACTTTTCGCCTTACACACTCTGACTGGGAACCAATTAAGTTCGTAAGTTGAGGTCACACTGTATTTTCCCCAATGTCAGCTGGGATAGGCTTCATTTCATTTCCACATTTTTCTTCTCATGTAAATGTACAAATATATGTCATGTATATGTATATATTTTTTTCAGGATATGTTCACAGGTATGCTCCATGATGATGTTTTTGGTTGTATTGTGTGACAGATTCGAGGTAAAGGATTTGACTGGCCCCTGATTGTCAAAGACTTCAACTTAATGAAGTGGCTGGGGGTTAACTCATTCCGCACCAGCCACTACCCCTATGCGGAGGAGATTCTGCAGATGTGTGATCGCCACGGCATTGTGGTCATCGATGAATGCCCCGGGGTGGGCATCAAAGACATGTAGGTACAAATTTGGTGTGTTCGTCCCCATCACCCATGAACACAGTCGAATCATGAGCTGGAAACGCAAGACACTCATTCATATTTTTTTAGTATTAATGCTCAAAATACTGTTTGGGCTTTGTAACAAGAACTATACAGGTACCGAAAAAGATTCCGTCTGAAAAATAAAATACAGACACAAAATATTTGCTTCAAAAACAGATAACTGGTCTAACCTGTTTTTTTGCCCAAGTTGGCGCTATTTATACCAATTGTGTGTTGCCCAATCGACAGTCGTAGCTTTGGCAACGCCTCCCTGGCCCATCATCTGGATGTCATGGATGAGCTCGTGCGACGGGACAAGAACCATCCCTCTGTGGTCATGTGGTCAGTAGCCAATGAGCCGGCGGCAGAGTTGCCCCCTGCTGAATTGTATTTCAAGTGAGTTTTGATCATCTTTCTATAAAATTATGTTTATTATTTTATTGACAACCTCTCTCTCCATGACATAAATTCAAACTGCATGTTAGTCCTGTGATTCTGATGCATTTGCGACACTAAAATGTGAATTGTATTTATCCCGCAGGACTTTAATCACGCATACTAAAAATATTGACCCGACCCGGCCTGTGACTTTTGTCACTGATAGCAACTATGCCAGAGACAAAGGGGTGAGTTTCATCATTTTGAGACCTTGGTGATCTTTTTTTTCCAAGCCAAAATTGTAATAGCTTGTGTGTATGGGTGAAATAGAACTACTGCTCTAACAACAAAGTTGTCTTTCGTAAACTGGTTAAGAGCATTTCCAGTCAGGTCCGGACATCACTTGTTTCATTTGAAATTTGTCGCAGAAGTTGATAACAACAAAATCTTAAAAAGTTCCCAGATACGGAAATATATATATTAGTCAGAGTGCCTTGGTTTGAAATGTGCTTCATCCAACGCGTCATGTGAAGGGCAGACACTGATGTTAGGATCGCAACTGAGTGGTATTCATGCCTGGGAATTCGTCACATTCCTTCGCTCTTACGTTCGTCGTGACTGATTTGTGTGAGGGACCACTCAGCTGTGAAGTCATCGAAAAGATCTGATAAGAACTCTGCTTTTCAGAGAATCTCTTTGTTAGGGAAGAGGTGGAGACATTTGTCAAATTCAATTCATTTGTCAACTTCAATACAATTCAAATACAATTACAAAGTGATGCTCCTGACAAGTGGCAGATGAAAGATCAGGAAGAAAATGGTACTGATTTAAAATTGGAAGACAAAATTGCCCATCCCCGAATGTCATTTTCTTGGAAACATTTGTTGCTTGACACAAATTGCGCACGCTTTTGTCATCTGTGCCAAGGCCCCCTACGTGGACGTGATCTGCGTGAATAGTTACTTCTCCTGGTACCACGATCCAGGCCATCTGGAAGTCATCCCGATCCAGCTCAACACCCAGTTCGAGAACTGGTACGGGACATACCAGAAGCCCATCATCCAGAGTGAATATGGAGCGGACACTGTGCCGGGCCTTCACAGCGTGAGGAAACGTGCCATAGAATGTCATCAATGCATGTTCATGATGCAAGGGAAGATCAGTTAAGTGTTTTTTTTGTTTGTTTTGTCTTTCCGTCATCTCCCTGCAGGACCCGCCCTTGATGTTTACCGAGGAGTACCAGAAGGCGGTCCTGCAGAGCTACCACAACGTGTTTGATCAGAAGAGGAAGAAGTATGTCATCGGTGAACTCATCTGGAACTTTGCTGACTTCATGACTGTACAAGGTACTGCTGCCTCTGCAGAACGTAACACAAAGCGCCTGTCATCATTACGTGAATTTTTCCAAAGCAAAGTTATTGGTATTTTTTTAATACAGTCATGCAATGCCCCTTGATTTGTTGTGAAATTCTCCAATGATGAAAAGGTTAATAATAATAATAATAATAATAATAATAATAATAATAATAATACATTTTATTTCAAGCGGCTTTCAAAGCTCTCAAGGACACTTTACAGTCACAGACAACCATATTATTATTATAATTATTATTATAGATGTAATAAATAAAATACAATTATAAATAGAATACAATAAATATAAAACAATTATAAATAGAAACAAGAGAGAGCTACACAGAAAATGCAATTTTAAATAGGTTGGTTTTGAGATAGGATTTGAAGGTGGGAAGAGAATCAATGTTACGAATGTTGGGAAGTGAGTACCAGAGTTTGGGGGCAGAGCAGCTGAAAGCTCTGTCCCCCATCGTGCTGAGACTTTTGGAAGAAAAGAAGTAATCAGATTAGCTTCAGGGAGTAGTTTACTGCTCCCCCAATCTTAGAGCAGGAACCTATCAGAGCAGAGGTCTGGAAACACCACCTCTGTCTATTAGGAATATATATATAGGACCAGAGTTACCAGCACAACTTTAGTTCGCTGACGAAACTCTTCGGATGCGGATCAAAATGTCCGACACCTTCAAAGAAGTACAGATGACGACTGAAGAAACCTTTTCATCAATGGACCACTCCTGTACGACTGACACTACACATAGATAAATTCTTCAAAGTTATAACATTGCCATCCATCTCCATGATTGATTCAGTGTCAGTTCGCAACTGAGAGGCAGAATTCCTCCTTTTTTTCTTAATTGCACTCTCTGAGCTTCCTGTTTGCATTTGCAGGGGTCACTCGAGTGGTGGGCAATAAGAAAGGTGTCTTCAGCAGGCAAAGACAACCCAAAGCAGCGGCGTTCATCCTGAAGGAAAGATACTGGAAGCTCGCAAATGAAACGGGGAAAATCCCTTCTTGGTTGAAGTATCCCTGTGGACTCTGACAACCGCGGCACCAGCGCCAGTCGCTATTATCGAATCGCCTTGTTGACCGTTTACCAAACGCAATGAATCGCCAGCAAAATTGTTTGTGTGTCACAGCTTGTCACACTTTCAGAAGTGTGGTGAGAACCTGAATTTTCTGAAAGTCATTGTCTGGTTATTATTTGTCTGTACCAGTGTGTGTGTGTGTGTGCGTGTGTGTGTGTGTGTGTGTGTGCGCGCGCATGTGTTTGCATAAAATTGAATGTTAAATTCGAGGAGGGGAAAGATCTGGATTTTTTTGAATGCAAGATCAAGTCTTCAGTACGTCATCTTTGTTTTGATTCTTCAATTATAAAATAAAGAAACAAATCTAATGTTTTTCATTTAAATGACTTCCACTGAGTTGGTTTCACAGGGAATGTTTTAATGTTTGATCATTACCACAACAGTGCCACCGTTTTAAATGTTCTCATGTCAGTCTCATCCAGTTTTCCCTTAATTTAAATTTGAACACAGCCTCCTGCAATTGGTTGTAACACTTTTCCAAGTAAGAAAATACAGCGTTTGAAAACACATTTGGCAATACAGAAGCAAACCCAGTAAGTTTTCCTCCACAACAAGAACAAAAAAACAAAACAAACATGTTTCTTCTTTTTTTTTAACTAAAATGATCCAGAATGTTTAACAGTCCATACAGCTAAAGGGCATAATTAAAGATGCAGATTGTTACAATCCTTCCTAACATGTCCCATGTGTAGACAAAATGTAACACTTAAAGGTGTAGTTTCGGTCAGAGACATGGAATGGCCATTTGATTGACAAGGAAATTAGGTTTAGTCATTTTGGAATGAGAGGGGAAAGAGGCAATAGTTCCTCCTGTTCCGTTTCAATTGTCAGGGAGGAAACAAAAAATGCCCATTACATTAGTCATTTGAAAGGCTATCACTTGCCTGTTTCTTTGGCTCAAGGCCTGGTGATCAAACAGAAGGCACTTTAGTTGACAGTGGTGATGCAACTTACATGGCAGTTATCCTCTGAGCCTCACTCAATATCAATTAAATACAACAGAAGTGCTTTTTTCCTATTTAACATTAAATAATACCCCCACAAAAAATCCCTTTACAGCCACATAGCTTAAACATCTTAATCAGTGTTCAAGTAACATGTCATGAATTGCTCACCAAACTCAATGTCAAACCCCACCTTAAAAAAGGGGGATGTGAAGTTGGTAAAAGAAAAAAATAAAATAAATACACACCCTGTCAGGAGGATAATTGTAACGAGCATGGCATGTCATACAAACTGCATGCTTAAGGGAGTGATAGCCACTCAACCAACAAGTGAGCGCCGAAAACATTCCAACTAGTTGGCGTTTTCTTCAGTGAATATAAAGCATAGTTTTTTTTTTTAGAATTGAGGTATCCCTGCTTTTGCTTTGTTTTTGATTTTAATACGGGTGACATTCTACTTTGGGACATTGGAAGAAGTTTTGTTGGATGGTAACATGGGGGAAAATAGCAATCCGCTCAATCAATCGGAACTGTTCAACATTTATGATAGGAAGGAGATTACAAAAATGACTTAGCCAACCGTTGCTATCATCATACTTGGAAAAAAATAGACAGGTCACCCCTTTTCTCAGAAAAACGGCTCATAGCATGCTTCAAATTCTATTTTTAATTGGCTCACTACACAGTCGTGGTCATTAACGTATCCAGTGGAGATTTAAATGGAGCTCTTGAGTAGGAACGTACGAAGGTGTATGAAGGCCACACTGAAACAAGTCACGCGATGACAATCAAGTTGGGATATTATGAGGAAAATCCAAAAAATCTGGCTTGGCAACAGACAAGATCGTGCTACACGTTTCAGCTTTGTTCTCGTCAATTTCGTTCACCATCCATTTCGCTTCAGTTCAATGATTTTCTTTCATTCCGTGGCCCTAACACTTCTTAGTTTGAACTGAAGTGTTCTGTCAATGGATTACTCGTGGTGCGATGGGAAGCATTCAGCTGTTCATCCCGAACACCCGCTTGCTGTTTATTGTTTCAGGACTCCCAATGACTGGTTTTGCTTCAGTTATTTGACTCAACACAGACACCCCCCCCCCCCCACACACACACACACCCCCTTTCCACTTCAAGGTTTGTCCATCAAATGAACTGTAACTCAGCTGGGCGGCATCACCATTACTTGTTCAATGGACATTGACGCTAAATACCCCAGTGTGGCAACCTCTGCTACCACGTGAACATGAGAAGGGAGTAACACTCAACTGGTATCTTGCCTTATAAAAACTGTGAACCTAAAAAATATTTAATAACAATAATAGTTATTTTACCACCTTGCACCGTGGACAGGAAAATAAACAAGCAAATGTGGTAGTTGAATTCACCCCCAGTTTCAAATGAAATCAAATAAATGCTTCAGGCACATAACGTTTTTTTTTTCAGTGGGGAACACACAACTCCAGATGTGATGGCACTCGGTGAAAAGATCATTTTCGGCTTCAGAGCGACTTTTTTTCGTTGCATGTTCTAGTCACCCCCACCCTTTTTTTGTCAACCAACCTCTGGAAATATTGCTCAGCAGCTATGTACACAATTGGAAAACAAACTAACTCACCCATCTATGCACATGTTCATTTTTAGTGGTCCTCTTGAAGACAACAACAAAAAGCATACTACAAAGTGTAAACATGAAAGGACCCCTTCCTCCCCCTAAAAAAAAATGTTTTGTGCCCTCCAAACTCAACATTTCAAGACTCTTCTGCAGGCTCTTTCCTGGCTGTACTTAACGTCATTCTGGAATCTACCATCATACTTTTTTTAAATGCATCTGCTCCACTTGTCTCACATGAGATCCTCCTTTGAGATGTGGAGAATTGCCTCTGGCTTGCCGCGTGCTTTTGTGCAAACGCCTTACGCACGCTCAGGCTGATGCCTTGTTCTTGTTGCGACGAGATTTTTTTTTACAATTTCGAATCTTTTGAGAAAAAAAAAATCTCTGGCTTCTGAATCCTGCAATCGAGAGGCGTCAGGCCCAATAAATGGGTGAGATTTCTTCTTTTTGTTGTTTTTTTGGTGAACACAGCAGAATGAACATTTGTTTGGAAGCAAGGTCTCCTGGTGGCAGTCAGTCACATTTCTTTTTTTATTTGAGTCACATTTTTTTTGCTGTTCTCAGACAGCTTTAGTCCTCCTTGACTTGAAGCTTCTGCTTCCAGGCCTCGTTCAAGTATACCAGTCGCTTGTAGTTGAGGGTCAAGAGAATGAAGTTCAGCGCGTATGTGGTGATGCAGATGATGCACAAGTCCGTCAGGACAAAGTAGAGAATGTAGCCCAGGTAGAGCGAGCCCATCACCGACAAAATGGATGTCGTCATCAGAATGAGGGCAGCCATCGCACTCACAGTCATTCCTTTGGGAACAAAAAAAGGACAGAAAAATATTTGAGGCAATATGAACATTTTTGGGGGAGGAAATTATTTATGAGCTTCTCTCCATGAGTATTCTCTGGGTGCTTTCGCTTGCCCACAGTAAAAAAAAAAAAAACTGTACAAAGTTCCATAAATCCTTTTCACGAGTGGGCTATACACGATCAGGAGTTCAAGTAAACTCATCACCGATCTGATCACAAGTGGGGTGATGTGATATGGGCAAAAAGAAAATCTTTCTGTTCAAGAGGGATAAAAATTTCTGTCGTGATAATTTGTTAGAATTTTGAGATCTACGACTCTTAATATGAATCATCCAGTGTATGGACAAATGTATTTATGGTTAAATTTAGCTGTGGTGGCTTTTAATGGGGTGCATTTTGTAGCATGGAAATAGCAGTAACAGTCTAATCCTTCTTAGTTTTAACTATGGAATAACAACAACATTATTCAGTCAATCGGCACCACCGAACAGATGTAAAGTGTCATTGGTACATTGTCAATCAGAGAGTCATGTGAATCACAAAAAAGGGAGTCAGCAGCTGTGTGGATTATCGACGGTTAAAAATGAAGAAGCGCTACCTTTTAATATATAGTCGACATTTTGATGAAGCCGAATCCCTTAACTGGGCGTCTATTGTGTTAGTCTAATGAGTGGTAACTGCTTTAGCTAAAAGGACCTGTTGTTCCGTTTCAGTGCCAGGTGGCCAGATAAACATGCCGATGCGAACCAGCATGGATGAATCAGTGTCACTGTCACAATACTAAAAGCAGTGTGTGTGTGTGTGTGTGTGTGTGTGTGTGTGTGTGTGTGTGTGTGTGTGTGTGTGTGTGTGTGTGTGTGTGTGTGTGTGTGTGTGTGTGCGCAAGTGTTTTCAAATTTGTCACTTCCATAAAATTTTACATTGTAGAGTAATTTTTTTACAGGCAGTCTGATTCTCACTGATGGTGGTTCGTCTGTGTGTGCCCTGCGATAAGCTGGCAACTGGTTGAGGGTGTCCCCCGACTACTGTTCGAAGACAGCTGTGATAGGGGCTTTTGTACGGCCAGACATTAAGGAGCATTTGTGATGTGTATCGCACTTGCTTACCTAGTAAGAGTTGGAAAGCATAAAAAACTATTCCATATACACTGTTTGGTTGGTTCAGTGCACTGTCATTTCCAAAAATGGAACCCAAGAGTCCAAATCCTCGACCCCACCTAAAAAAATTAATGAATAAAAAAATACAAATGGACAAATTATACTATATATTCCAACAAGCACATAAAAAGATGAAAACAATTGGACATATTGAGCGAAAAAGAGCTTCATAACTGCTGCATGAATGGAGTGTGCACACGTGTAAGTGACAACACCTCCATTAAAAGACTAATTTTATCATTAAAATTGTTTGTGGTGAAGACTGTGTACATTAAAATATGAAAACAGTGTACCGTGGCTATGGTGCAGTTCATTCTTTGCAGCTTCACTGTTTTTTTTTTTTTTTTGTGCGCCGTTTTTATGCTTTTCAATTGTGCATTGTCTTCTGCATTCTTATTGGCTAAGGGACTGTAGTCTCCGCATCACAGCTTGTCAAATTTGTGTTTGTACATTTTCTCAAAACCCACAAACTTGACAAAATGTACTGCATTGTATTGTATAACAACATTAGAAAATTAATATGGATTTTGCCTATCACAGGTTCTTTTGGAACACAACCCCATGATAAAACGAGGCTTCACTGTAATTGGAAACCATACACATTGATAACATGTGGCCTTTTCTCTCTCACACACACACACACACACACACACACGCACACACACACACACACACACACACACACACACGCACGCACGCACGCACACACACACACACACACACACACACACGCACGCACACACACGCACGCACGCACACGCACACACACACACACACACACACACACACACACACACACACACACACACACACACACACACACACACACACACACACACACACACACACACACGAGGGTGCGGGTTGACAAGGCACATGTACAGTACATGCAAAACGGTTATTGGCTTTAAGTACAAAACAACCAAATCATGGACCCAAAGCACCAATTGTGTCAGGACTGCCATCAACTCAGGACCTGCATAAATCAAACTTGAAAGTTCTCATAACACACATTGACAGTGCAGGTTTCTGTATTCAAGCATTCGGGTTACCTTGACAGGTTACATTCCAACAATATTTGTTTAGTGTAGAGATTCATTCAAATTGAGTCAGTTACTAGGTGGAGTTTTATTGTGTGATCACTACGTGGTGCCGCTGTAGAAATCCACGTTGAAGTGGTTAACTAGACAAATTAAATATGATTCGTGGAATTGGAAAATGACCCCGAAGCAGTCATTTTAATATCAATCTATGAGGAAATGTTACGAACGAGTCTTCGACTACGACCTCAAGAGGTTCGTTCTATCCCATAAAGTGACCAGACGACAACTTTAATGCGCGGATTGTGACATTAGCTTGCCGGCTACTGACAGCTAAGATAAGGGCGACAAAGTTTGTCAATACTAGTACATTTAAAGTAAACCGGGTAATTAGACGAAACCTCTAGTGTGGAATGAAGGCAACTTTTACGCCAGAACTTATTTCCCTTTGGCCTTACCAACGTTCTTTATGTACACACGGGGCGTACAATAATACAATGAACAAATGGTCAAGCGACAGTAAAAGGATAACTACCGGTATATTAGCTCATGAGCGCAGTTAGCTTAATCGTGCTAAAATAGCTCGTGAACGGATTAACCCTCAGTAGTTTTGATTTAGGCGGGCTGATCAAAATTAAGGTTGCAGGGAGAAAGCTAAAGAAGTTAGCCATTGGCTAACCGGGGCGATTTGTGGGGAGCATTAAAGTAGAAAGATTCGTCCCGAATTTGCTACAATAGCAGTCAACATCATTCATGGACGAGCGCCACCGTGGGCGCCCTCGGCTGAATTCAAATTACCTTGAGCTGAACACTTTGGAGCAGCTGATGGAGCTGCTGACGTCGCACATAGCCTTATACGTAGGATCCCGGGCATTTTCCCTCTCGACATGGAAAGCATAAAGGGATAATAGGATGCCCAGCAGGCAGACTAGCAGCCGGGCTATTCTCTCCCAGCGCGGGGTGGACACTCTCAGAACGGGCGCCGCCATCACTCCCTCGACTAGCCTAGCCGGAGACATGCAGACATATGTAGCTCGCTAGTCGGTGTACTTGACTGCGACGTGGAAAGGCGTCGGGACGCGCCACAAGGCGAGGGGGCGGGACACGCTGAAGCCGCCGCCGTCGCTGAGGGATAGGCCCAAAAACACGCCAACGTGTTTGTCGAATGGGAGCACGCCAAGAGAGGGAATAAAAATACACCGCATTCGAGTTGATTTACTTGAAATGTCAAGTGAATATTCACCAATAGCACCCAACATAAATAAATATGGTAGTGTATAAAAATATGTATATTTTGATTTGTTGTTTTAATATTTAATAGATGTTTTTATCGATCCATAAGTTGTCTAATTTGTTGATCCCTAACAATGTGGCGGGTATTTCCATTATCCTGGCATGCATGTTTTGGGGATTTGGGAGGAAACTGGGCTACTTCGGGAAAATCCACTCAGGCTGGGGAGAACACATGCAAGTCCACATCTGAACGTTGGAGCTGCAATCGAACCCAGCACCTATTCTGTGAGGCAGACGTGCTAACCAGCAATTACCATGCCGCCTGATAATAATAATAATAATAATAATATTAATAATAATAATAATAATAATAATAATAATAATAATAATAATAATAATAATAATAATAATAATAATAATAATACATTACATTTTAAGCACCTGTCAAAGCTCTCAAGGACACTTTACAGTCACAGACAAGCATAGGTACTATAATAAATAAAATAGTATAATCACAAATAGAATACAATAAATAAAATATTGATGAAAAGGTTTCTTCAGCCGTCATCTGTACTTCCTTGAAGGTTTCGGACGTTTCGCTTCTTATCTTATATGCTTAGAATATCTTGTTTTCTATCCTTTCACTCCCACCCCAACCCCATCCCTCTTCAATTGCTGCTGTGGACTGCAAATTTCCCCATTGCGGGACGAATAAAGGTATTCTGATTCTGATTCTGATTCTGATTCTGATCCAAGAAGCTTCGTCAGCAAACTAAAGTCTTACTGGTAGTTTCGGCCTTATATGTATATATATATCCCTACTGTCTAAACGTGGCGGTGCCGGACTCTGCTATGATTGGATTGGATTGGATTGGATTGGATTGGATATGCCTTTATTAGTCTCACAGTGGAGATATTTACATTTCACAGCAGCAAAGTGATGAAAGTGATTGATACAATCATAGCAGAGTCCGGCGCCGATAGCGGTGGTGTGAGGGGTAAGAGACGGGCAAAGACGAATTGTATTGCGTAGGTGGAAGTACGCAGATCGGGTTAAGTTATTTATATGGGAGTGGAAAGATAGTGTGCAGTTAAGGATGTCACTGAGGCTTTTGACCTGATGGGAGGGAGAAACAATTGAATTGTCAATAGTGAGAATGAAACTGTTAGCTTTGCTCAAGGTGGATTTAGTACCAACAGGACAGTGAGCACGAGCTGGAGCAACTTTGTCACTTCAGGAATAGTTTCAATGAGATACTTCTTGGCCAAAAAGCTGTCCAGGAGATTTATATTCATCAGTCACCGTTTGTGAGCTATACAGTCCGGTGTTGGTCTTCCTTTATCTCCTGCTTCGATTGAAAGTCCAGTTTAGAAAATGCTTTCAATTTAGATATGTAATCCACCATTCTGAAAGTAAGGCCAAGCAACACGAAAAAAAATGACTGGATGGTTGCACTTAACTTGCTAACTGTTGACGGTAGCTTGCTGTCACTAATTCTATTATTCTGCAGCCGAGGAGTCGCAAGAAGAATCTGTAATCACCAGCGCCCCCTGTCATGAGGCAGGAGAACTGTGTGCCTCACCTATGCACATAGTTTTGCTCAAAATAAAATAAAATAAACACTGTAGTACAGTGTTTATAATGTACAGTGACTGTACCTTAGATACACCAGCCAAAGTGTAGAAATTTAGTTCAGATACTAAAAGCTTTTGAACACTTTAATAGCGATATGCAGAGGGACAGCAATGCGGTCTCACTGCAGAGCAAGCCAGCACAGTTAGCATAGTGATTGTGCAATCCATGGTTAGGCTCAGCCGGCTGGTGCCTCACCGCTTGTCTCTACTTAGTATTTGAACGGTAAATGTGAAAATTCAGCGATTTTGAAAAAAAATCCAAAAATGGTGAAGTTAAATGGAAAAGAACGTGAAAGTACATATCATTTATTATTATTATTATTATTATTAATCATTATTTCAATTTATTTGGTCATTTGATATTTCCATGATGACAGGTTAGGCACAGTCTCTCCTGCCTCCCCTGACTGCACGTCACTGATACTGATGCATATTAAACCACATACATAAGGTGAATTGTGTTTTTTTGCGCCTGTAATGGGCAGCATCTTCACAGCCCCGCTTTGTTCAGCGGAAAGGTCGGTGCTGTTGGTCAGTCTGCGGTTGGATGGATGCATGGCTTGAGGAGCCCGCGATAAGAAGAAAGGAGCGTGATTCCACCACATATAGCTATATTTTACGTTTTAAGACTCGCCCTGAATATTCAGGAAGTCTTGTTTGTGAGTTGGTGACGATTCCTGACGTCATGTCACGGAAGGAACAATCAGATCATTTCCACGGAGCTTTGGCGCCATCTTCTGCATTTTTTGGGTGCTACATTTCTGTCCTGACGGCTCAAATTGATACAGGAGGACTTCTTTAATCGATTGCAAACATGTGTGCTTTCCTCTTCAGAACTATTTGAATCACATTCATAACTGGGTGAGTAACAAGAAAGCATCTTCCCCGAATTTGAAGCCATTGTTTTGATTCTCAAGCAAGGCAAGACGTCTTGACGCGAGACCACGAACAAGGGGGCGGGACCTTCTGAAACTGGCCACTTCCGGGTTCAATTTTCAGTAGTTTTTAGACACTTTAAGTCATTTTTATTGGTGTTTTGCATTTGAGTAAAAATATCATCCTGGGTGTTTTGGGTATTTTAGATGCTATAAAACGTTTATCTGATGTCAGTTAGGAAACAAAAAGTGGTGTCGGTTGTCCTTTAAAGTAAACTCAAAGAGTGGCCGTGCGCAAAGCTTTGCCCTGTCACGTGGCGATCACGGTCACGTGACACTGAATATACCAACACAGTGACATCATGCGTTTACTAACTCCGGATTCAGATCACACTAAAGCGAACCTCGGAGCTTGCAACCTGCACAAATGGCGACGGACGTCGAAGCACTCACTTCATTTGAGGAGGCCTACTATGACCAATACGACTATTACAATCTGATTGAATATTCGTGTCACGTCGGCGGAAAAGGGAGATCCAAGAAAGAAACAGAGCTTAACACCAATCGCCATTGCCCCGCCGGACACGAAAGGAAGATTACAACCAAATTTTACAACAGCGAGATGAAACGCAGGAGAACCAAAAGCTTGTCTTCTTGATGGCTGTCGACTGGCTTCCTGGATTGTTTACAGGTAGCAGTGCGAAGTGTAAATCGGCTGACTGTTAATGTGCTGTCTGAAAGTATTGGGTTTGCTGCAGCCCCGCTGTAAATTGAACAGCAAACCGATTTATATTGTATACAAGTGTGTCCGACGTTGTGCTTTGATAGTGTGCGTCCTAGTGGGTGACGTCAGAAGTCTTTGTGAATGCTCGCAATTCCGGGGAAAATAAATCAAAACATTATTAGCCATAATTCAAATTTCTGACCATTCTTATCCCTTGAAGTGTGAAACATTTAATTTTGAGTTAATTGCGTGTAGTTTATAATCTCTGTCATTGGAGGGCCAAATTATATGAAAAAAAAAACGCTTTAATCTGTAAATAAAAACAATCACATAAAAACAGTAAGTAAAGCATGGTTTTATATGTGCCGCGTTAATGACTTTGTTCTTCGTGTCTGTATCATCATAATTTGAAGACCCCTGTGTTTGATTTTGATACAATGTGTTATTCATAATTGCTATGGCCGAAACGCTCTTCCATGCTAATATTTACTGTAATTAGGAACTCCTGCAATGGTGATAAACCATGTCATGCATGTTAGTTTTCATTGCCCATGTAGGAATGAAACTCACAATCTGTTTTATTTCTACATAGGTCTGGAACCCACACTGGACTTCTAATGTTGACTATGGCCAAGAGTCTCTTCCTTTCCTGACCATGTAGCTTAAGTGTGATAACCATGCCCATGTGCCATTTGACAGCTGCTTTCTCTATCTCTTCCTCCACTGTAAGAGGAGCTGTTAGTCTCAGATTATACTTCTGCAAGAATAGTTTGTGTTCAACTAAGTAGGTCAGACACGTGTGCTTGATTGCTATGTAAAGACAATTGTATTCCTTTTGGTTGGAGAGGATAATGTACCGCATTTTATCAGAATAAAATGGATGTTACACAAATGAGTTTGTTTCCATACTATAGAATGTCGTTTGTTAAATGTAGTTTACATTCGCTAGAAACAATCTTCGAAGGTCTAAAATAAACAGTAGATACTCCTATTATTTAAGCATTTATTGTTAATCCTACTAACACACTGTATTGTATTGAAATATAAATCCTGGGATCTTTTTTGTTACTCTAGTACAGGGGTCGGGAACCTATGGCTCGCGAGCCATATATGGCTCTTTTGATGATTGCATATGGATCGCCGATAAATATACATATTATAATACTTATTGTCATTTTTTTCGCCGTTCATTTCCCCTTGGGGCTGCAGTTGGCGGTAAGCGCAATTTTGATTGGATGACACTGACCTAGAATGGCCGAAAGCGCCATTTTGATTGGATGATAGTGGCCGTCATGTTGAAGGTAAACGCCCCTTTAAATGAGCCCAACTGCACTTCAGCGTGAATGCACCGGAGTTTAGAGGAGAGAAAATGTTCTGATTCTAATTAGCAATGAAACAATACAATCGATGAAACAGTCGAATGTCAGTGAGATTTTAACAAGCCCCTTGTTAACGTTAGCGTCAACATACTTCTGCGAGAAGTATATTGCAGATAGCAAGTGTGGAAGCTTATGAGCCGTGTACAGGCTAGCGAGCAGTAACTTCGCCTCTCGACCGGCAAATAGAATTTCATTCCGATCGTTTGCCTGGATTTTTACCAATCACGGGGAACGCAAAACCCTCCATGTTAACGGTGAGTACTATCACAAAGTTATTTTAAATAATACATTCTGATATTTTGTTGAAAAGTGGCCGCGCGTGCGTGTGTGTGTGTGTGTGTGTGTGTGTGCGCGCGCGCGAGCGTTTGTATGTGCGCGCGAGCGCGCGTGCGTGTGGCTCTCACTGAAAAACATTTCTAAATATTTTACTTTTATGGCTCTCTTAGTCAAAAAGGTTCCCGACCCCTGCTCTAGTAAGATAATCACACAGTAGAACAAGTGTCTTACTTGTGATATTTTTTTCAACAGTGGTTGACAGTGTTACAAAGTCATATTGTGCCGCATGATTATTCAGTATCTCTGCACAAAGTACTTGATTGGGGTGCAGTTTATTCTCAAAATGTTTCACTCAGTGCTTTAGCATGAGAAAACATTTAATAAAAATACATTTAATTTACGAGCGCCTTTCAGAACAGCCAATGACACATTCCAATTAAAAGAGTAGTAATAATAATAATAATAATAATAATAATACATTACATTACATTTTAAGTGCCTTTCAAAGCTCTCACAGAGACTTTACAGTCACAGACAAGCATATTTACTATAATAAATAAAATACAATCACAAATAGAATGCAATAAATAAAATACAATCATAAATAGAAACGAGAGAGAGAGCTGCACAGAAAATGCAATTTTAAATACATAGTTGGGTTTTGAGATGGGACTTGAAGGTGGGACGAGAATCGATGTTACGAATGTTGGGAGGAAGTGAGTTCCAAAGTTTGGGGGCAGAGCAGCTGAAGGCTCTGTCACCCATCGTGCTGAGACGGGCAGGGGGGGGGCGCACAGAGGCAGAGGGATGAAGAGGATCTGAGGGAACGAGAGGGAATAGAATTTTGAAGAAGGTCAGATAGGTATAGGGGGCAAGGTTATGGATGGCTTTATATGTATAAAGAAGAATTTTAAAGTTGATTCTATGTTTGACCTTCACGTAGGTCAAACATTGCGTAGGTGGAAGTCCACAGAACAATAAAATCATAAAAGAAATGATAAATAATAAAATAGCTGATTAAACTAAATTGTGAATGCAATTTTAAACAGATGGGTTTTGAGGTAGGATTTGAAAGTGGGAACAGTCAATATTACAGATGTCGGGTGGATGTGAATTCCAGAGTTTGGGAGCAGAGCGGCTGAAAGCTCTACACCCCATCGTTATTCGTATTATACAACATTTGATCCAGGATAAATGCTATTCAAAGTTAAAAGCTTGGCCAAAACAAACATGCGAATCAAACCTCTAAAGATGGAGGACACTGATTCGCTGTGGCGACCCCTTGAAGGGAAAAGCCGAAAGGAAAAGAAGAAAGTTAATGTTCAAACCGTGTGCCTTATTTTAAATAAGCCACAATTAAAAAAAAAATATTGTTGCACCACTGCATGATATGATCAAAGGACTCCATGTAATATAATGTTTTCTGTAGTTCGACAGTTGACAAACGAAAGTGCAAGTTATCCTATTTCACCCAAGCCACCAAGGGGTCAAAATGATCCCGATCAAACAGACCAGCGCACCGGATATGACGTTTCGGAATTTTGCAGTTCAATGGGTGCGCCGTGATTTCCGCGGTCCCGTAATAAAACATACATTTTAGGTTCCCCAGCCAAAAGCAATCATACAATATATTACCTACATATTTCCCCCACCATTAAAAAACTTCAAATGACTGTTCATGACGGTGATTGTGAGGCATATTCCAGCGACGTCGCTGTTCGTATAATGGAGGTGACAAGGGGGTACAGTCTGCCTGTATAAAATAGAAGATGGTCAACAATTACATGACAAAATGAATGTTTTAAATGGCAAAATCAACGGAATTGCGCAAAGGAATAAAAAAGTCGAATTGCACAACATCACTTAAATGTCTTTTATTTGTCATACATCTAAGAAGTGTTTTTCACTACAAAAACGTACCTTCTGCACAAAAAAAGACTTCATGGGTTTTAGGACTGCTTTTACAAGACAACCGCAAGGGGCGTTTTGCTTTTATCTTGAAGGGAAGGATAGAGAAAAGTTGTCAAGTGCTTCCGGGTCCCTACCCCATACGCCTTCCTCTCAAAAAAGCATTTTGTGTAACCAAATCAACGGTACTTTATTTACTTTACTTACACAGCGTGTCATCATGCAGCTATGTAAAGTGTGCAGCGAGCAAACGCCCAAATACAGATGCCCAGCCTGCGAAATAAAATAGTGAGTAACTTAAGCCTTTATTTTTATCTCTTGCTAAACACGTGTTCACTGTGATCTTTCTGCCTTGTTTGGCTCACATTTACAAGTGTTATATTTAGATAGTTCACTCTACAATAAGTCAAACGAACATTACAATATATAAATGATTTCCTTCAAAAGGTCACGGATGCAGCCAATCAATACAAGCGATTTCGACTTTGGTATACAAACCCTGTTTCCCCCCGTTATTTAGCGACTAGTGTCCTCGGTATATCTAACGTCTAAAAGTGTGTCATGAATTCATGCATATCTTGTACGAGTCGAATATACACAACACCGCACTCTATTGATCTACCTGTTATTAAATGAACTTACAAACTTGATTTACCCTTCCAGCTGCTCCCTTTCCTGTTACAAGAAGCATAAAGGTAAGAAACATTGGTTCTAATATAACACTCGAGAATAAAAGTTATTACGTCATACGTAATTTGTTATCTATCCTTCATCAGATTCGTGCCTTCCAGTTAAGCAGCTCGTACCCAATGGAACAAAGGACGCTGTCAGGACGGGTATGATCTAGTTAGTAAATCTGTAAATGTGATTGGAGGAATCTTAAAAATGATTCATGTAAATCTTCCTGACTAAAAAGTAGAGCAATAATATTGACATTTCTTAATGTCTGTATCATCATCATTCTGTCCATTAATAATAAAGAAACATGCGGTACATCATTTTTCAGAGAACACAGACACCCCTACTGCTGAGACAGGGAGTGTGGATGATCTTCTGCCTGAAGAGGCCATTGCAGATATAGTACCGCTACAGAGGCTTCAGTTGTTAGGTATGAACTGTAAATTGTGTTAAAAAAATAATCCAGTGTTTTCGCATTGTTATGTATCTAAACCTTAAACATTAATCACACAACAAAATGAGTGCATTAAATAATGATGTTTTTCCTCATATACTGTCTATTGTGACTTTTCATTTATTACTAGTGGTTTGACAATAGATCTCCAGTGAAAATGGGATATTGGCTCCACATCATTTTCACACTGGGTATACTTGTGATTTTATTTTTCCCAATGGTTAGATGCAAGTAATTGTTTCCGATGTATTCCACAGGTCAATCAAAAGAGCTTAAGGACCTTCTTTGTAATCCCCACCTAAGAGAACTATTAAGGATGATAGAAGGTGCCCCCAGCAAGGAAGCAGCAATGAAAGCAGCTATGCAGGAGCCCTTATTTGTGGAGTTTTCAGATCAATGTTTGAAGGTTGTAGAAAAAGCTCACCCATAGCAGTTTAGTGATGTCATGGACTGGTAGCATTGTTCAATTTTCTAAAAACATACAGAATGTTCATGAAGATGACAATAGCAGGTAATCATGTTGAATATATCTTTTTTATCTTATTTTGTCATTTATTTTTACACATCTAATAATTACATTTTTGTATTCATATGTTCTTCTCTAAAATAGGCATGTATCATTCAAAACATAGAATATTCCAATGACAATATTTAAAAATCAATGGACAAAACAAGTTCGAAATATTCCACTTGGAGATGAAAGCAGCCGTTTGAATAACTCTTCCTGAATTGCATGTAAATTAATTACAGTTTTGATGTGCAACATCTGCTGTCAATGCAAGAAAAATTGCATACCCACTTTGGTTCCGCAGCATACAAGTAAAAGTATGTGTTTATATTTTGTGTGCATGTCAGTCTTTTTTATTATAGAGTAAATCATGACAACTGACTGGCAATAAATATCATCAGCCCTTTTTTTGTTGTTCTTATTAAACCTATAACACTGTGATTTAAGATCAATGGAAGGCGGCACTGACACAAAATATTTTCCTCAAGTGACAACATTGGTCTACTTACAAGAGAAGCACTGTTATCCAGTGTAGAAAGCTAATAGGGCAATGCAAGCAAATGATACATGCCATGTCCAAGTGTTATATTTAGTATATGGTATGCAATGGGACACAAAAAAAGTTTCACAACATCTAGGTAATGTTGATCAATGATGAACCAATTCAAATTTAAAACATGTTGGTTGAGAGATGGTGAATTTTGTCTGTCTTTTAGAGAACAAAAAGTACTCAACCGCTAAATAGTGGGATGTGCAATTTAAACGTTTTTAAACAGTCCAAATAAGTTCACCTGAAATGTTTGTAGTGAGTTTAAAACTAAAACCTGTTGAATGGTGCTACATTTAAAAGTTATGTTATGCTGAAAAATAATGTGTCTCCCTCTGTGTCACATGACAGCCTTTACCTTAAAAACAGCTTGTAGCTGTAAGTCAGCTCGTACTGTTACAAAGTCCTCTCCAACAGGATCTCATTGAAGCCGGTCACATAACTCCTCATTTCGGGCTGTCTGTTTGCATATAGAAGGGGCGACCGTCGGCAGTGCAGTTTAACAGATCCCTGAAATGTAGGAGTATTTTCAAAACAATAGGGACAAAAAAAACACCTCACTTCTAGGCAATGTAAAATTGCTAGGCATGCATCCTCACCCTGTGTTGAGCCCGAATAGAGGCGATTCCCTGCATGTTCTGGTTGGTTTCCACCTTGTACTCTCCTCTCTTCGATGGCAGTTTGAGAGAAGCCACCACAGACATCATCTTGTGAAAGCCCGTGGCCCTCATTGATACTGTGATGGATGGGGGTGAGGGTAAAGCCAGACCCATAGGCCACGCTCGCACAGTAACAGGCTCCTGTATGCTGTTTAGCTGCACCAAGCCCTGTTCCCTAATGATGGTGTTTAATTCTGACACGTCTTCATGCATGATGAGGTCTTCTACATCATCAAGCTCTTCCTCGGCCAATGAATTCAAAAATGCCTAATGTGAGAACATCAATCAACAATTATTTCCAGCTCACGTGAGACCCAGCCCTCTTTAATCCTACCCTCCATTTCCTCCAAGATTTCTGTATAAGTGCTGCAGCTCTGTCCCATCTCTGGACCCGCCTCCTGACAAGCCAAGAACGCACCACTGCAAGAAGCATAAAGAATACCTGAAAAAGACCTTGTTTGTTTGGGACTGCAATGTATCCCAAAATTGAAACTTTTCAAGTAAATTCAACGTAGTTCCGTGGCAGCAATATGACAGCCAAAGTAAGTGTTTTATTGACTTGGCCTAAGATCAAAAACAGCAATGAATTATATTACTCTGATGGAAACACTCAAAATGTAAAAATGTTCCTCTATTAAAATTATAGCACCCAAAATCGGTTGAATTTGTCTATTTTTAATAGCAACATTAGTCAAAGAAAAAACATGCTAATTTAGTAAATGGGCCAATGTTGTGTCTGACATTTGCTACTTCTGACAAGCTAATCGGGCTGGTTACTGTTTGGCCAGAGAGTTGGGTCAAATGGAGCCAGACAGGAGTGAGCCAACAGGTCACAGGTAATGAGGCATTAAAAGTTTACCTGCTTGGATTAGAGTAGCAGAATGCCGTCGCGCGAGACGTTTGCGCCGTTGGTAGCGCATCCAGCAGCACTGAATGCAGAAAGCACACTTGGAGAGAATCTCCTTCCTCTGATCTTCCAGTAAGTCTAACTGTTGGCCAAACAATGAAAGCATAGAAGGTCATCTAATGACAAGAGAGGGTGAATTATTTTACGAACAACTAACCATTGACTGGGTGAGAAAAACTTTAGTCCGCCCACAGTGCACTAAAGACTTTGGTTGCCTTCTGATATGTGCTGGGTGTTGAAACGCCAAGTGAAGTAGCTTCTGCACCTCCTCTAGATCCACATCGTGGTCGCAGCTGGCTTTCACTTTTTACACAATGCAATTTGGAATCAATACATTTGAGAAGAAGCAGCAATTATAAGGCGTTTGACACACAACATAGTGAAAACTTGACAAATGATTTGACGACAGAACTTACACACATGGACATGCAAGTGCAAATTAGAGGGGTGCGGTTGTTTAACACTCAAGGTGACTTAACGGTGGGTTAGAAACTCAGAATTTCAAGCGCAATTAGTAGTAAATACACAATAAGCAAGGCAAGCTGTGACAGCCAGACAAATCATGCATTTACTGTACCTGGAAAGTTCAAAAGAAGTTGCAATTTATAATAACCTTGTTTTATTTAAGTGAAATGTCCCAAGGCGAGAACTGAGGGTCAGATTAACTAAGAGTGCTAGCAAGGGGAAATGAGAATAAACCAGAAGACCTAAAGAGAGGAAATAAAATCAGTCGGCCCCATAGTAAACATGCAAAATTGTAAATTTGTCTGTGGATGATTCCGCACCACCTTGGACTTACCATGGTTTTCAACTTCTGATTTGAAACTTGAGTGTTTCGGTATGCATCCATAGCGTTGTATGAAACACTTGAACGGAATCCTGTGAACAACTATATTCATCAATAAATTACAGCAATTAAAGCAATCAGACATTTTTTACCTTATAGGAAAACCAGCAGCGCTTATATGTATTGTCTCAACAATCCCACAGGCCTCCAACTGCATGATCACCTGGCAGCAGATGGCAGCATTTTATTATCATACTTTGTATTTCCCATCCATCCATCCAGTCTCCGTACCGCTTATTCCTCATTACTTTGTATATCCCTTACAGGAAAAACAAATTGCTCCATATCCGGATTTACCTCTTCCTTTTTAAAGATGAAAGGCTTGCAGTCAGAATTGGGTTTAATGCAGCGAGTGTAGTGAGGAGTTGTGCGGTGGAGGATGCTCATTAAGCTCTGAAGGGAGTTCTGAAGCCACGTAAACACCGGTGTCAACCAAAGACTTATTCCGTTTCATATCAACACAAGTCATCTTAATATCAGCATTGCTTCTACCTTGAACTTTGAGACTACGGTGACTTTACTGAGCCCCTTGCTCGAGCAGTTGTCAGTTTCCTTTTCTGTGAATATCTGCTGAAGCAGGGGATTATCTGATGTCT
Source organism: Hippocampus bargibanti (assembly GCF_051943395.1). NCBI lineage: Eukaryota > Metazoa > Chordata > Actinopteri > Syngnathiformes > Syngnathidae > Hippocampus > Hippocampus bargibanti. The sequence continues at coordinate 7,159,617 of NC_142749.1, read as the reverse complement.
GAAGCAGACTGATGATCTCAGGGGCGACTGGATCCTGTAAATTGAGAGGGCAGTTATCCATCCATTCATTTTCAACTGCGCTTGGCCTTGTTAAGGCCACGGATGAGATTGTTTTTTTTTGGAGTTTTGCTGTTAGCACTCGGAACTCACTCTGCCAATTTCTCTCCTATTACATATCCCATCTGACATCACTGAGACGCTACTTTCGAGTTGAATAGTCTTCAACACCCGCTTTGATTCATCATTGCATTCTCACAGAACAAACACAATGCATGGATTCCTCAACAGTGCTCTACCTAAGAGCAGTCTGCAAAGGCCTTGATAGCAGACCTCCTCAACTACATGTATCTCATAACCAAACAGGCATTTTTTGACCTGACTTTTTTGATTGTGGAACAGAAAATTCCCATCCCAGAACAGTTCCCACAAAGAACAAAAGCAATCTCACAAATGTATAAGCTGAATAAATGGATCGATGTGCGGGTAACACACCTTGTTTTTCTCCACCATGCCTTCTATCTTGTAGTTGACTTTGCCAGCATAATGGGTCACAGTGAAGTGTGGCACTTTGCAGAATTTATCCCAACTGATGTTGCCGTTGGCAGCTAGCTCCTTCTCCAAACGAATCCTAAGCGCCTTAGCATCCGAGGCTCGATTAAGTCGGCTCTCCTAACAAAAAATAAATACATAAAATAAAAGGGTGGTGGTGGGGGGGGGGGTGTCGCTTCACAGCAGCAAAAACAAAAGAAAAATTGAAGGCACCAAACCACAGAAAATTACCTCATCGAGAAGGCAAAACACACCATTAGGGCTTCCTTCGAGGAGATCCAAACAGCTTTGGTTATCTTGGTATTTGACAAATGACCATTGCAATCCCTCCGACATATAGTCCTCCTTGGAGAAAAAAAAATCATGTCATTGTTATTTTGCTTAAAGTCGTTATAATCGGGCAACACACATTTAATCGGGCATTCATTTGTGCTTACTGAAGAGCAAACCAAAAATCTGTACCTGCTGAGCTCGTAGATAATGGCTAACAAAGTGCTGCTGGAGTTTTTCATTGGCATAGTTGATACAAAGCTGCTCCAAACTGTTACTTTGGAAACATTCAAAACCATATACATCGAGCACACCTGAAACAAAATACAGATATAAAATTAATATGCATGTTGAAGAGATCAATCAGAAAAATAAAGTGTTCCAAATGTCAATGAGTAATACTTTGTCCTCAGTATTGTGACAGGTGCTAAAATGTACCTATAAAATTGCACCATGTAGATTTGTCAGCACAAATGCTGTTGTTGATAAACGACACCAGCCATTCAAATAATCTGTGCGAAAAGACAAGCCACATCCTCACTTGTGTTGACCAGCAACAAAAAGACATGGTGGTTTAACATTTGAGCATTTGATGACAAAATGTCTGAGACACAGTGGAAAAACTTACCGAGCATTTCATTCCTTACCTAGCATAGACAACTTTGCCAAGGCAGTCTCTCCGCACGCAGCATTCAGCCTGCGAACAAGGTTTATGTACACTCTGCCTTCCTGCTTTTAATGTCCTCACGTTTAGACATGTCTGAAGCTCCTCAGCGGGAATTTGCAACAGTTCAGCCGCCCAATGCAAGGAGACTAAAACACATAGGTGTGTGTGTCAAAACGATTCCCAGAAACATTCCTATATGCCAGTTTCATTGATAAACAAAGAAAATGTTGTACAGACACATTGGCCTCACAAATATGTGGAGGTAATATTGGAATTTCTTGAGATACAAATTGTTAGCTTTAAGAGAAATTTGTGGATCCCCACCACCTACCAAATCCTGATAAATTTGTGTGTTTAGCAATAAAACATGAAATACCTTTGGACTGTTCCTTTATGTCACAAGGCTTTATTTCATCAGCTGATATTGAGAATTTTACATTTCCCAGATGCAGAATACCAGCGAGCACCTACAATAACAAAGACAGATGTCATAAAATAGATATGTATTTAGAATAATTGTACTGGAAAATGCAAAGATCCAGAATGAAAACTAGTATTATTAGGTGTACCTTAAATATCTCTCGTTGCCTTTGGGTCTTTATACGCAAGTGGATCATTGCATCGAGTGTCTCTTGAAAACAGTCCTCTGCGAGACATCAGACACACAGGGCTGGCAAAATGTAAACACATTGAAAATGTAAACTAAAGACCTACCCTCAATGTTTTTCTTTTCATTTGGGAGCCACACAAAGTGGTGACCTTGTGGCATATTCCACTCTTTTCTCTGCTCATTCGTGGCTCCTTTCATCATCTGAAAGATATGATATGAATATGAAATATGATTTGTCAGGCATTGGACCTAAGCTTGTAGATGAGATTTTAGATGTATTTTAGGGAGACATCTGCAAAATGGGATTTAAAATTGCTTGTATGAGAATAGCAGGTTCTCTGGCGTGCCTGCTAATCCATCATGTGTCAAAAAATATTAACCAAGTAAATCTTTTGTTATTTGAGAGAAGTGAAAATGTGAGCAAATCAATCTGTACTTCCACTTCAACACTGGGACAGAAATTGAAGAAGTTGAAATTACATTTGGTTCATGACACATTATCCTTAAGTACTGTATTTATGTGTTCCATAGTTTTGTTTAGTTTCTGCTACGACTCACCTGGTAAAAGATGTGGAAGTTCCTTTCATGAGTGGGTTGGAAGGCAACTCTGGTCTTTTCCAGTAAATATGTCTGCACAGATGCACCGACTAAAAGATGACATCTACACATAAAACCAGATAAATAGATTTAAACGTTCCCGACGTTCCAATCGGGCACCGTCTGTCGAAATGAACGTTCCTCACAACCAGCTGCGATTACCTGTCAAGTTGGAGCTGGATGTACTTTCCAAAGCGACTGCTGTTGTTGTTGCGAAGTGTGCACGCATTGCCTGCACGGAAGCCGGAATGTTAACTCGAGTACCGAAAGATGACCGTCATTTTTAGAGCGTGGCAGCCAAACCGTCATACCAAATGCTTCCATGATGGGGTTGGAGTCCAGCACTCGCCTCTCAATCCTCTCTACAGTGTCATGACTTTCCACCATTGAGGACGGAGCTGCCACTGTGGCGTAGTAATTCATCAGACAACGAGAAGTCCAAGTCTGTGCAGAAAAAGAATGTACTCAACCTGGATACAAATTTACATTCTTCCACTTCATACTGTTTATAATGTACTGTTAAACTGGAGCCCTTATTAGCTGTCATTGTGCAAGAGTTGGCACATATAATATAAAGCGCTAGGCTCCAACAAGTCTGTGCCTTTTGTAAGGATAATGGATAGATGGATAATCTGATTGAAAATGTTGCATTCAGGTGAACTTCATTTATTCTTATGTTGAGCCAACCTTTCATTCAGCAGACGTATGTATTTCTCACACACACATACACTTTTCCTCACTGGTACAAGAACGTCTTATGGTGAGTAACTGAGCACCTGGTGCTGTTTGACATCAGGTTTTCTTTCCTTTATTTTAATAGAGCACTTTATCCAATGTTTTTTATATTGATTGATCACTTGTTTACAACAATACATATAAATATTACGTTTTTTTTCCCAGCCCAAAGATGAACAACTTTACAGCAACAACAAATCCATCATATTCAGTTCAGCTAATATAGGACTGGGTGAACATGTAAATGCCACAGAAATGTCTAAAATGACATTGAGTCTCTTGTTCATTCACAATCTCGCTCACCACTAAATGTCTACCTTTCCTGCACCGCTCTCCCCACTGACCACCAAGGACTGGTTCACTGGTCCAAGCTGGCCCTGAACATTCCTGTAGGCTTCCTCTGCCACAATAAAGATATGTGGCTTGGGCTCCTGCAGAAACACATAATTTTCTGTTGATATGGTTTTCACTGAAGGGACACATGGCTCAGCGAAAGAGGACATGAAAACACAACTGGACAGAGGTCAGAATTACAATTTACTTGCTTTCAATTTCGACAAAAAGTTGAATTAACAATAAACTATTTTTTCCCTAAATGTTTGATGCCTTTAAGAGCAGCTGTAGATTCACAAGGACAACAGAGTAAGTGAATCAATGCCTTTTGGGGTAGGTGTTTCCAGCTGTTCTACGCAATGTCAATTGGCTGTTTGATTCTCACTCCTGAACATTTTCATGTTGACATATGATTAACATCACTTACAATGTCCATGAAAATGTAAAATCACATATTAATCACCTACATCTTGCAGTGCAAATCCATTCTAGGAGGCCCTTACTGATTGGTTCAAACAAAGTGACTCAAAATTATCTCCTGTATGGATGTAAATACCTTGAGCTGAGCAGCATTGTGATATTCTTTCATCACATCCAGGGAGTACAGCTCGGGGACGGGTTGGAATGGGTTAAGAGCCACCAAGGTGCACCCAGCATGGGTGTAAAATACTTTCAAGCTGTACCTGGCCTGCAGGCATCTGAGCACTGTCACACAGAAACATTAAGCATGAGGAAATGTGCCGCACAAATCAACAGGGTATATTTTGCTAAATGTTTGTGTTTTTTAGGGGACAGGGCAGATCAGTGGACTGCTGCATAATTGCAATTTGTCACCCACTGATTTAATCTGTTGTCCGACTTTTTAGATGTTTTTGGGAGGTGGGTTGGTTATAGTGTTATATTATGATGAAAGTACAGGCAGAATATTTTTGGTGGATTTGGAATGGCATGCAGGACAAACATAATACCTAAATAATATTTACATTTTTTGTGTTTAGTTCTGTAAAAAAAAACTCTTAATGTTGGTTTACTAATAAGCAGATTTGTGCCATGCATTAATTGTAATTTGTATCCACTGGGGGTGAAAAAACTCACATTATACACCTTTTTTTATTGTTCAAAGACTGTGATTGAAAGCTGTATCACACTGCCATGCATTAAGCATGAAATAACTTATGATACTGTCATGTACTGTACATAATAAAAAAAACAGACAAGCACGAATGTTCTCAATATTTCGAATGCCACTTTTCTCATACATCGGGTTAGGATGTGTGTGGTCCTATCTGCGCCCCAGTAGTGTTGATGAAAATTTGTTGTTACCTCCATCGGTTAGAAAAACTTTAGCTGTTGTTTTTACCGGTTGTTGGCGTCACAGGGTTGACTTGGGTGAGATCATCATATGTGTGCAGCTGAGCTTCACCATCAATGAGAAAGGCAAGAATGTCATCCTCGAACGAATCATTAAGGCAACCATCACTTGAAGAAACCTCCCGTACGGAACCTTGCACCTGCGTAGAGTGAATCTGGACAGACAATTGATGGATGTAATTTCAGTACAAATTATGTATTATTATTTTGGTCACATATATTTTGAAAAGTGGCGTGTTTAAGCAAATGCTTACAGGTCACGGTTTTACCAACAGTACATAATCTCCCTAGGAAATGTGCCCCCTTTAATCTACAGTTGTCAATCACTTTCACTTCAGCCTGACGATCGATCGATCGATCATTTGGCTTTAACGTGCAACCAGAGACTGTTAGTAATGTCATCTGTGTAAACACATTTACAAGTTAAGCTTTATGAACTCATAAACTCTTATTAATGAAATGGGTCAAACTAGAACTGACACGACAAATTTACATGTACTGTAACGTATACTATATACGTGCCAAGTGTATCACTGAGGTACAGCAGATGACCAAAATACTGCAATGATGTTAATTGAATCAAGTACGTTGTTACATCATTTTTAAAACAATACTACAAGACTGTGCGACTACCGGTAACGAACGTGCGGGCACTAACATGATGCTGATATTATGAGGTAGATGTCCCTTTTCAGTCTAAAATGTAAACTTACCACTCCACCTTCCATTGCTGTGTCCCGCACTAATATGGCAACTCACATAAGTTATGGGTTTAGCCTTCATTAAGTCGGATAGTTGTAGTGTACGGTAACGCTGTTAAAACACAGTCAATTGCAATTTGCTCCGAATCCTAACTTTGGCCAACTGACAACTTCTTCAAGGGCAACTCCCGTATCGCCTCTTGCTGTCTTGTCCCAGCCCGACTGCCTCACAAGTTGTTGAAGTGCACTTGTTCTTATCCCGTGACTGTAAAGTGTCCTTTGGAGCTTTGAAAGGCGCTTAGAAATAAAAGGTATTATTATAACTAGTGATGCGTCGAGTAGGGTCTTGAAATTGAACAACACAAGACAACCTAAATAGATGTACGGAAACTAAACATACGCATGTGCAGAGTACTTCATTTCCCCCGCCTATTTTATGACGTGTCAGAATCCCAATGGCTTCCAACAAATCAACGCTACTCAGACACCGGAAAAGGAGAAACACCCGGAAGTACAAAAGAGCGCCAAATACGTGTATAATCAATAGTGACGGGAATATGAGGCTTTATCGATTTGTTACATTACAATTTGGGTAAGAAAAACAGGGTTCTATGCAGTGTTTAGTACTCCTTGTTAAGTGAATCGATTTAAAACCACCTCATAAAAACAGTTTAGCAAGCCAAAGGTGACTGTTACAGAATGCATATGCCATTATGTCAAACTGTAATTATAATTCAAATAAGATGGAAAATTCTCCTTTTAATATAATTTTCAGTATCATGGCGGAACCATTAATTTTAACTCGATGTTTTTTTTGCACCGTAGACTTATTGCTCTGAGCCTCTGATAATGATTCTTTTTTGTTTTGAACTCGCTGTTCCTTATATCGCGAAATCGTATAGTTTGTCCACGTGATGTTGCCGTTGAAATTTCACTGCAGCTCTACTTCCGCGTGTGTGAAAAATCAGGATCGACACTGCTAATATTCCTGCTGCTCGGAAATCAGACTTATTTTGAAGCAATCTGTTTTAACAAACAAATATTTATGTGATTTTCTTTCTGGGCAAAATCATGGTAAGTGGATTACTGCCAATAATAATGATGAAATCGTTAGGATGTTACACACATTATATTTTTCAAAGAGTATTCCGGACTTCACTTCTTAAAAACAAAAGTGAAAGTACAATAGTCTTAAGGATGTACATATTCAACTTGGCTAATCAAAACTTTCCAATTTTTTGTTTAGATCGTTATTTTCAGCCTCCCAAACTGTCGTACTGAATACACGACATTATCCAAAACAAGGTTTCCCCATTTCCCCGATGCGCTGTAAAAAAGTCTTAAAAACAACGAAACCATTAATCAAATGAAAAATATACTGTACGTATTACTAAAGCAACTTTAATGATAATAGGATGGGGAAAATGACCATGCAATATTAATAGCTCACCTGGGGAGTTGCAGAATAACATTTGTTGGAGGGTTGGTACTACAAAAATAACCACCGACTTATAATAATAATAATAATAATAATAATAATAATAATAATAATAATAATAATAATAATACATGTCATTTATATTAATACAAGTAAGGGTAACTGTCCTCATCCCAATGGCTTACAGATGAATTAATGTATACGATCATTTCGTCGTTCAGCCCTGTGTGAGACTATGTTAGAAAGCCCCAAAACCTGCCAGGACTATACCAATAATTAATGCCAAGAGATTCAGCAGTAATATGAACATTTTAGATATTACTTTAATTGGGTTTATAAAAAGAATAGGTTTCTCCTTTTGTGTTCAATTTAAATGCAAGGATTGTTTTTTTTCATGTTGTCAATTATTTTATTGTGTGCAGGCCATGTCTCAGAAGGATCTTAAAGAAGCATTTGTGAGTAATCTCAATGGGACAAGTGTACAGGAAGTGGTCATGGGCTCATTTGTCACACCGCTATGCATCCTCATCCGAGCGCTCATTCTGATTCTCTGCCATCAAATTATGGGGAGTCTCCCTCTGCCGTTTCCAAGGATTTCTCACTTGCTCCTTGATTACTCTGTGCTCGTTCTTCCCCTCGTCCTGTCTTGCACCATCCTGAGCGACCATCTCGTCAAGGTGGTCTTGAGCTGTGCCTTTGTTATGTTATGTGTATTTTGTCAAATATGTCGTAGAAACAGTAAAAACTCCCTCAGCACCTTCCTCAACAGGACTGTTCATTTCAAACTGGTTCCCTTTGTCACCATCTTTCGAGTAATGGTGAATGTGCAAACAGCCATCTTTATTCTGGCTGTAGACTTTCAAGTCTTCCCAAGGCGGTATGCTAAGACAGAAACTTATGGAACGGGTGTTATGGATTTTGGTGTCGGAGCATTCATCTTTGCGAACGGTCTGGTGTGCCCTGAAGCACGTGGCAAGAATGTTGACAGATGCAAAATGAAACATATCGGCAAACAGCTCCTGTCAGTCTGGCCGCTGGTTGTTCTAGGTGCAGCACGACTTGCGTTTGTCAAACTGAGCGACTACCAAGAGCATGTGACTGAATATGGTGTCCATTGGAATTTTTTCTTCACACTGGGCCTTGTCAGGGTTCTGACATCCATGCTTTTAGTTGTTGTACCGGCAAAACACTCATGGACCTTTGCCCTTGTCATAAGTTGTGTTTATCAGTTTGCTCTGCATACAACAGGCATCAAGGCTTTCATCATGGACAACAGTGACAGAGAGAAAGACTTCTTGCGTGCAAACAAGGAGGGCATATTCTCGCTGGCAGGTTATGTTGCCATCTACATGGCAGGGGTACAGGTAGGATATTATGTGATGCAGCCAAGATCCTGTGTCAGAGATTGGATCAAAGCAGTTTTTAACCTCCTAATGGGAACTCTCACTCTATTTGCTGCTTTGTGCATATGCCAGACTTTTATGGAGCCAGTGTCTCGCCGTTTAGCTAATCTCCCTTTCTGCCTGTGGGGTGTTGCTCAATCACTACTTTTTGTATCATGTATTGGTTTAGCTGATTTAATTGTATTGTTTGCTAAAACAACATCAGGGTGTCAATTTGTACCATCATCATGGAATTCATATTCAGGCCCCCACAAAAAGAAAGATGAGATAGAAAGATTGTGTCTTGTTCAAGCCATCAACAAGAATCAGTTGTTGTTTTTCCTGCTCTCAAATGTCCTGACGGGAATGGCCAACACATTGGTCAACACACTAAATTGCACTGATTTTTTTTCTGTATGTGTACTTCTGTCTTACATGTTTACAAACTGCACTGTTATATATGTTTTACATCTCTGTGGAATTATAATAAACTTTTGGTGAATAAAATTGTTTTAGTGATGGCAATAAGTTATGTTGATTTAAAATACACTTATGGAGAAAGTAAAGGCGCGAGTCATTGCTAAAGGACTGGAGAGGGCCCTTTACCTAAAACTCTTGGGTCAAAAACTCCCAACAAGAAGGCCCGAAATTCGAATTGTGAATCTCTTGACTGATGCACTCAAGTTATCAAATAGGGAACGTGACTTCGATTCATTTCGGCTTTTCCCCTCAGGGGTCGCCACAGCGAATCGGTGTCCTAAAGAATAATTTTCTTTGACGTTGTGACTTCACATTCATGTTATCGAACTGCAAGCACTGCCTGCGAGTGATATTCACATTTTCTTGAAAATGTTCAGGAAAACGTGGTTATTCAAACTCTGAGTCTCCGTGAACGCGACATAATAAAGATTGTGAAATGTTCAGTTTTTTTTGTTGTTGTTGTTGCTATACATGTTCTTAAATTGCTTCGTAATAAATGTTATTTTACCTATCTGGAATAACCGTGCGATTCTAATGTGTTTAAATGTTCTCGTTTAATGTGATAGCTGTCATTTTAATTGATTTAACACCTGCGAAAATGTATTTGTATTGGTCCCTCACATCAATTACAGTATGCCTTGTTGTCATATTAGTATGCATGGTTCCGTCTTTTGCGGTCTTTTCTCCCTCCGGATTAATTACTTTTGGCTACCGAGTCTGTTCTTGTTTTTTGTTTGGCATGTTGTGTCCAGTCTTTTGGACATCTATTCATTTAGTATTTTAAACTATTAAGCTGTTTTGTCTAAATCCACACACCCACGTACGATCAACGTCAATGATATGACATGTTGAATGACATCGCTCTGGAAGGACACATCAAAACACTCCAAAGAACACACGTTCATCACAATTATGAAAGGAATGTGTGGACATTACTGCGGTTGTCGCGCCACTGATCGCTTGGAGACTCGGATTTATGAACAACTCATTTTTATAATGATCGTTTTGGAATCATTACAACGCCGTTGTGATGAAGATGTCCTCAGAGTGGTGGCCATCTTGAAATTTGACGCCCGAGACTGAAATAGGCGTTCCACTCGCTTTACCCCGCCATGATTCTGGAAAGTCCGACGTCCAAAAGTAACTGAAACGCAGCATTAACTCACGTCGAGCCGCGCTTACTCAGTTGTGCTAAGTAACTTTGCAATATCGGGTAAGTTCTAACTTTGTGTCCTCCGTCAAATGACAACTTATTAACACAAACCAAAAACATAAATTACGCGCAATGTTACCGAAAAAAAGCTACGCAGGCGGGTGCTTTGCCCGTCTCTACTGCTTAATTTATATTAATGAGCTTCCTTATGCTAGCGGTGCTGGGCAGACGAGCTAAAAAGTGGGTTGCCGTATTTTCTTGCGTCCACAGTGTACAAAAAAACAATCAAGATAATGATAACTGCATACTATTTTTCTTCATGTACTGTAATTTTCGACGTGTAGGTACCACACGGCCGCACTGTTAAGTCTGCTTGTGAGGTTAACTCGTCGCCGACACTCCTGGCCGGTCGATTTAACGTTAGCATGACGCCACCTCCTAAACTGCACCCGAGTCTCGTCTCTACGACATAAATGCACTTAACTCTTAAAAAGTCAAATAACCTACATTATATTGGACCACATCCCCTCTTGTTCATTTGCTTGTTGTTAGTTAAACCGATTAGCAATAAATGTAGGTCAAACCAAGCGTAAATTGTTGCATTTAGCTGTTCACAGAATTGACAAAGTTAGTAGCAATCCGCTGTCTCAGTTTTCTATCAAAAAACACAAACAGTAGGTGAAATCAACCGTTATTAATGTCGCTCATTGTGACCTATAATAGGTTTGCTTTGTCTCGAGTTAATGTTCAATGCATTTACTGGCTCTTCCATGTGAAACCTACAGGTGGGCTGTGTTTGAAGGTGGTGAAAACGCCATGGCACGTCTGGTAGCTGTATGCAAGGAAAATGAAGAGGACTACCCGTTTCATCCCCGACAGTTTCCTCTGTATATTGATGACTCGCTGACGGTAAGGGACATTAGATGTGTTTGAGTAACTTGAAAATAAAAAACATGTTTTTTAATGTAAACCGTTAAATTACCGACCTGCTAGCTTGTAGTTATTGATGGGTCACAGATTTATCCAATTACTCAAGATTAGCAGGTATCATACAATTTAGCGTTTGCAGTTTACCCATGCAGTATGTTTTTGGAATGTGGGGCAACGTTGCAGAAAAAAAATCAAACATGGGAAGATTGTGCAAATTCCACAAGGGCCTACATTTGAAACTCAAACCTCAAGACTACCAAGGTCATATACAAGCCACTAGTTCACCGTGCCATGTGTCATTCCATTTGAAATCAACTGCAAACGTTTCATTCACCCCTCAGATGGTCTTGAAATTTTCACATTTAGTTGGAAATGGGAAGATAAGAACAACAACAAACTTGTATTCTGAAAATTCTTGATTTGGGAAGTGCAGATTAACCAATATTTGGATAATTTCAAGCAATTTTGCCTTGAAACGTCTATATCAAATGGCGGTGTTTAAGAAATGGATTCTGGGATGATTTCAAAACTATTTAGGGATTCAAATCCCAACCCGCAGAGGTTTGAGGCATTCATACTTACCCATTTTGCACCATATCTATTCAACCAACATGGAATTTCAATGATCAAATGCTTTTGGCGATTCCCAATTTCAGCACTTTATTTCCATGCTGTTGAAAACTCATATTTGTTGAATCAGTTATGTAAAAACATTTTAACGTCAATGTCTTGCAGCATAAGAAAATGTTACACTGTGCATTTCTAACACAAATGAATGAGGTTCCCCAAGATTTTTTGGTTCAATTTGGAAATTATCACACTCGCAAATAATATTCATCAAATGCTTCCCTATTGTTCTGCATTTAATATTCTATTCCAAGCAAGACGTAGCAATGTACATCATTATAAGTTCTGATATATTTTCTCTTGTTGACAGATGGTGATGGAATTTTATGATGTCACGGGTGTAAACAAACAAGTAATAAGTAGTTCCCATTGGAAACAATTCACAGAGGTTTGTACACAAGGACTTCTCCCACCTTTGTCGTATGCATTTCTTGCTTCAGTTCAAACAAATATATGGTCCCTCTGCCTTTAGGCTCACTCCAAGTTGAAGCCACAGGACTTGACTACGGCCTTGTCGGTGGTGTCCGGAGAGGTGTGCAAAGGCTTATCTCAACTGGTGCCATGTGTCGGCTGCAGACGCAGTGTGGAACGTCTGTTCTCCCATTTAGTGGAATCGGGAACACCACCCTTTGAGCCGCTCACATTGAATACTGTGGGTATGCTGTCTGTCACCAAGGCTTGTTTAGCAGATGTAAAGAAGTTGTACAGCCTCCTCTACATCCAAGGGTAACAGATATTTGTTTTCACAGTGTTCATATGAACATATGCCCAAATCGAAATCATTTGTATGTTTGTTCAGTTTTCAAATCTGGCTTGTTTTGTGACTACAGTGCAAACCAAAAAAAAAACATGTTTAATGTCAGTTATGTAACAGTTGTGTATTTTCTTAAAACAGGTCAAAGTTGAATGATGTAATTGATGCCATTCCAAAAAGTAGAAAAAGCAACCGATGCCAATTACACTCCTTGGACACAAATAAGCTCAGACCTGCGCGGTAAGGACATTCTCATACATACATCAAGAAGAATAACAGGGATGACATTAGTTTGCTATTTTGATATTTTTGTGACATAATTACAATATGTGGTCCATATACTCAGTCGTGTCACAATATTTAATGAGCGTTGGTGTTGTTGCGACTAAACGACCAAGCTGGAAATAGCTGGAGGAGACTATTGCACTTTATGCAGAACATAAAGTCAGGGCTCTTTTTAAAATAATAATGAAACGAAAATGTTGTGAAACATTGTCTTTAACGTGAGATAAACTATTGATAACACGCATAGATGAAATTAATTATTATCATTAAATTACATTGTTCTCTTTCAAAGATTTTGCTACATATTTGTTTTGGGTCATGGTGAAATTCCAGATGAAAGCTCCTATTAGCTATCAAGATCCAAGCATGTGCTCATTTAGTGACTCGTCTATGCTCAACTGTGTGCCTGCTTTTAAAAGTATTCGTTTTATTTGGTAATAGTGTTGTGTTCACTTCTAGGGGAAGTTGGATGGATGTGTGGGAGCGGATGTCTCAGGAATGCAGGGCTGAAGTGTTACTCGTTGATTGTGCATGTCTATTAGAGACGGTGGATACACACTTGCAAAAACATGGGTAATGTTTGACTGACATCCTTTCTATTCAAAATGCCGCCATCTTTATTCAGGTGTTTATTTTTTTTTTAAGGCAACTCCTTTTTCTATTTCAGGTTGTGCAGTGACTGTAAAACTAAAGTCATGCGGGCATACGATATCCTGATTGGGGAAGTTGATAGCAGTGAGGAGAATGAATATTGCGCTGCTTTGTACGAAGGATTGTGTTGCTGCCCTTGTGAGCACCACATTCAAGTGTGCTACGAGACCGACTTTGTTGCTCATCTCTTAAGCCGGGCAGAACCTGAGTTTGCAGGAGCCTATGAGTATGTGAACGCTACTCATCTGACAACCTGTGTCATCTGTCATGTGAGCTATTTTGTGTTGTTTGGTTCTAATAATTGTAGGAGGCGCCATGCCAAGACCATTGATACTGCACAGGAAGAAGTCCTGACATGTTTAGGCATTCATCTCTATGAGCGTCTGCATAAGATTTGGCAGAAACTGCGAGCGGAAGAGCAGACATGGCAAATATTGTTCCACGTGAGCATTGATGAGTTGCGGAAAAGCTTTGAGGTACGTGCTTCGAGAGCCATTTAGCTGGTGCCCACGAAACTGACAAACTGATAAGATTCCTAATACAGAGAACCATTTGTCCCTAGACGGCAGTGGAGAAGATGCAAGGAATTAGTAGGCTTGAGCAGTTTGTCGAGGAGCTGTCGGAGAAGGAGAGAGCACAACAGCTTAAGATGGAGAAAAAGAGACAAAAGCGGAAAAACCGCCGCAGAAACAGGTGTGGCTTGGACATCCTGGATCAGGAAACGGAGATTAAGGACAAGTATATTGATGAGGTAGGAGCTGAAAATACATTGGTTGGATTTACACTGCAAGTCTGAAAGAGAAAAACAAAGAATAAGTGAATGTATTCAATTTTTTTTCAACCACTGTCACAGATAACTTAAAAAAAAATCATCTCCTGCGCCACTTTGAATCACCCCACAAACTTTTAATCAGCTTCAGGTCTGCACTCGAGCTGGGTCATTTGCAAACAGGAATCTTTTATTGAATTGAATTTGTGTTGACAAATGACTTATCATTGTCTTGCTGCAAGCTGAAGTCCCAATTAATCGTAAATAAAGGCTTTGTCCTTGCACTGACTGCTATTTTTTCTTGTAAGATGAAGCAGTGTAAATTTAGCCACAAGCTCTCTTTCGTGTAAAAAACAAATCCTGTCTTAGACACCTCTTTGCTATCGCTTTGTTATAGGTGTCTTTAGAGTCCGAGGACGGTAGTTGTCCTGCCTGTGATGAGGGGGAGAAAATTCCTTCTCATACATGCAAATCCTTTGGTTGTTCAGACAAAGAGGGTCAACATCCACACAAGACAACCACCAATCACCCGAAACTCACATTAACAAGTAAAGGAGGGAAACAAGTTTGTATTCTACATCCTTTTTCCATTTCTGCTGGGAGTGATTGCGGCTACTCCTCAAGCATTGAGGGCAGTCAGGGCGGGTCACGAGAAGGTTCTGATGTCGCCTGCTCCGAGGGACTCTGCAACCACGAGGAAGCAGGTCAGATATCAACATTTTTTTTGGTTAATCTTTGAAAATGGCTGTCTCTGAAATCATTTTGGTCATCGTATTTCCATCATTTCTCCCTAGGCGAGCCCAATGAACATGACTACGCTGAAGACAAAAAGGAGGAGGAGGCAACAGACAGTTGTGTAGACTGTTGGCAACAATCCGAGGATAAGCCTCAATGCAAGGGTAAAAAGAAGAAAAGGAAGGGAAGTGGTTCACATCATAAACAGGTGAGTGAAATCGAATGGATCCCAAGTGTTGGTTCACTGTATTTGAGCCAACCCAAGCATGTGGAATACGTCAACAGGGACACGCACACGAAAGACACAGTGTGCCACCATCCAACGTGAGCCAAACCAAAGATCAAAATCCCTCCTTGTGTGGTAAGACGCTGGACAGTTTTGCACAACAGCTACCGTGGGCAGTATGCAGAAAGAACCTGAGCCTTAATTCCAGACCATTAGAGGCCAACCCGAGTCTCGTGGACCTCTTGGTAAGTGACAGTCCTCTATTTGGATTTGGTGTTGTCAAATCCCTGACTCAGTTTGTTCTTTTCTTGCAGGATGATTCTGAAGCAATTTCCGATGAGGAGCATTGTCTCACGCAGGATGAAATTCAGTCATTTTTAGAAAGAAATAGTTTGTTCTACGACAACCGTCACAAATATCGACAGCTACTAAAAGAGAAATTTACCAAATATTGCTGCGCAAGTGGCAGGAAGAGTGTCTGTTGTCACCACCGGTGTGACTTAAGTGCACAATTGATACCTCAAGGAAAATAATTATGACTCCTGCAAATGCAGGTTGAATTCAGAATGACAAACTTTGATTCTTTGTTGATTTTTTTATGTGATTGGTGTCTGATCTCAAGTTTGCACTTACATGATCTAATTTGTTTCCAACCTCATACCTTGATTCTTGTTGACCAAGCCATGTGACTTGGTGCTGATTGAACAAGGCTTTTAGATAAGAGCACAGTGGAAACTAAAATCTATCATTGTGAGCCCTGACATGCACAGTGTTATAGAAAAGATTTGCCTCGATATTTTCTAAGGTGACACTTAAGCATGGTGGGAAATGTTGCACTGTCCAAAAACAGAAAATAAAATAAAGAAATTATACATTTAAAATAAAAATGGGTTGTGACAAAACGCGGAGTGAAAATTTAATAAAGTATTTATTACTCCACATTCATTTTGTGTCATCGTATTTTTAACATGTGTTATTGTTCTGATTTAACTTAGAAATGTGATTCTGTGGTGATTCAATCAACTGGAGGCGAATTGTGTGTTGAATAAAACTCAGACGTGGTATCAATGACATCGATCCATTGATGCCGATGCCAGCTAACTGGTGCACACCCAAATCTGGTCAGCATTCGGTCACAGCGGACATATTGAGACACAACTGTTCACTCATTTGCACTTACTGGGTGCACATTGAATCAATACAAGAGCGCTACAGGATCAGAATATTTTGTATGTTTTGTAGGATTTTGCGTGAAATATATCACCGCCACATTGCGTAGTCGACGTCATCATTCATTTTTTTAGGGAAATCAAAAAAAGTATTTCGTTAGCAGCCTGTCGTCGTTCGAGGTCGAGCAGTGTGCAGAATACTACCTCATGCAATGTCTTTCATTCCGGTAGATGGCGAAAGATTACTAAACCTTTGCAGAATGTGGGCGGTGACGTGAGGCAAACATTAAACGGGATCTGGGCTCATGTCATTCAGTGGAGCGCATGGATCCGCCTTCATGCAACAGTGCTACCCCGTATTTTGGATGCTGCGTATTCAGGCATAGAAGCATATATCTTGAAGCATCCTAGAAATTGAGGGCGGTGTACATTACACTAAGATACGTCATATTGCTGCTGTCGGGAACCAGCCGAGACGGAAATCCTACGGTTCTAGTCCAGTGCCGGCGTTGTTGGCGATGGAGCGGTGGAAAGGCAGAGTGGCCCTGGTGACCGGAGCTTCGGTGGGCATTGGAGCGGCTGTGGCCAGGGCACTCGTCCAACAAGGCATGAGGGTGGTTGGCTGTGCCAGGAATGTCGACAAAATCGAGGTATTTCATGAATATCGCCTTCACGAGCTTTTAAGCAGCGTGTAAAATAAATATAAGTACAGCATCTAACAAGCTAATGCACGTAAACTGCTTGCTAACATTAGCTTTACAAGTTGAGCGAACGTTTGCTGACAGGACATTTAATTTGTATGTTTAAGAGGGCTAAGAGTGAGCCATCACTGGACATTAATACGATATTTTCAACAAATGAAGCATTTCATTCAAAATACAGTTGCAAATCTCGTAATTTCTTGTATTACTTTTAAATCTCTGTGCACCCATTATGTACACTATACATAAGCCTCTCTAACTCCATCTCTATCACTCTATGTATCCCGCCTCCTCCCGCGATCCATCCATCCATCCATCCATCCATCCATCCATCCATCCATCCATCCATCCATCCATCCAGTTCAAGTTTGTTTACCAACAGTAGATTAGAGAATCACAATACTGGAAACGCCCAAGTAAGATGCAGTCACTATGTTCTCATTGATGTTTAATGAAATGGGGTAGCACCCACCCATGTGGTATTTAGCACCACACATCTAATGTGTTCACATCTTTGTGAGATCATTTTCTATTGGATGACCTTTGGTGAGGGTACAGAGCAGGGTTTTGGGCAGCTGAACACTGAGGCATTGCTGTTAACTTATTTCTGTGATCCCTCAAAACTGGAGCTGTTGCCTGTGAACTGCGTGTACCCGTTAGTGTTAGTGCAATCGGTCCTGTCTTCGGGTATCGTTAATGCCAAATTGCTACACCGCACTTTGAAATGGATTCTCAAGATGATGCTCAGTGGACACAATTTGAGCTGAGAGCTGTCTGTTTGCTTTAAAAAACACTTTTCTTAGATTTAAAGTAAGTGAGTGGAGTATGCATTGTGGAACAGTGAATTGGTGTTCAGCACATTTGGCTCACAGTTCTGGGATTCAAATTTCAGGACGAGCCTTCCCGTGTGGAGTCTACATGTTTTCCAACTAGCACTCCCATTGACACTTACAAAAAAGGTAATTTAACACTTGATAGGTGCTGTGGACTCCCCAGACCCACCTAACTATTTACTTTTTACTACTACTATTTACTAATTACTTCATCAATTTTACATACCGTCCCTTTCAATCTGAAAGTTAGATGGCGAAGCAATGGAAAGTATACTTTTTTCCCAACAATTATTCGACAACAGATAACGTTTATTCTATATTTAAACAGGTAATGCTATGAGGCAAAATACTATGACATATCAACTTCTTTTTAATCATCAAAATAAATTACTTAGGCGATTCTTTCATCAGGGCAAACTTATTTTCATTTACTTATAGTGTTTGACTTTGTTACAGACATTCTTGCTCACACCCCACTAGGCCATAAGGCACTGCACTTTCCTTATCTTGTCAGCCAATAATTAAGCCTCCCTCTGTCTCAAACTGTCTTAACTCTATCAGTGGCTCGTCACAGGTCAACTACACAAGCCACCCTTTACTGTTCTTTTGCAGTTGTAAAATTGTAGTTTGCTCACCTGCAATTAATTGTTGGCACCTGTTGTACTTCACATGTCCTATTACGTAACTATAACTAAGGTTAAACATCTCATGACAAAAGTAATGGACAACGGCAGATCTCGATCTTTTCATATGTAATATTTGTATGATTATATATCTATCTGATCATAGGGTTCCATACCAATGGGAGATTAATTTTTGGAAACGGGCGATGCAACTTAGCTGTGTTAAATACAATGCATTTTTAAAAACAAGTGAGTGTTCTTTTAATACCCTGTCAATGTGTAACCTTGGTATGTGATTATAAGTTGGAAATGGAAAGTGAACAATGAAAAAGAAAATGTATTTGGGAATTAAAAATTCAGTAAAAATGTTGTGTGTGTGTGTTTTTAGTTTTTTTTTATGTGAGAGGAGTACCTCTAAGCGTGAGGAAAACGTGCAAAGTCCACATAGGAAGGCCATCTAAGGTTCAGAGTCGTGAGATAGATCTGCTACTGCAAATCTCATTTGATTTAATTTCATTAACCTTGTGAATTTCACAAGTGTCACATATGTTTCCAAATATGTGTTGTGTATTTCCCTAACACATTTTGATTACTCACCATGACTGCAATTTATCTTGATAAGCAACCCCCGCCCCATTTTCCAAGACATACAAATGTAGGAACATGAAATACATAATTACCATGCCAATCTTCATTTATTAAATGAGTTCATTTCTACCAAAATCTTTACTGTAAAATGCAATTTTTATTTGGAGTTGTTATATAGAACAGTTAGCACTCAGCGTTATGGATATTTAATATAATAGTATGTCTCTCCACAACACACTGAGCTCAACTGAATTTAGAACCATCATGACGAGCAAGAAGAAGAGGCAGAGAAGGTCCCAAACTGAGCTGCAGAAATAATTGTCATCCCCACAGAGCAGAGGAAAAAATACTCATGGTATTGTATGTTGTCCTGCTTCATGTGTGATATTAAAGCAGTAGTTGTTTGTTGAGCCTGTCTGTAATGATTTACGCTGTATTGTATGTTAGCATTAAGCTAGCTTTTCTGGAATTACATTACATGAACCAGATGTTTTTTTAATGAGTGTGAATGTTATTTTGTGTGGGACAGGTAAAACAGTTTTATTTGAGTTTGGTCTGGATACCCAACATTCTTAATCGTAAAACATCAATGATTAAGTGTTCAGTGTTGTTGACAAGATAACATGCGTCCCACCTTGACAATATGCACACACCCGTACATGCACAGTGAGTGTGACTTGCGCAATTGACTGCTTGCTGCCATTCTTACTCGATTCATATGTCCTCCTGTCAATAGTTAACTGTAGCAGTCTGTCATTGCTTCTGTCATGTACTTGCATCACCCTCAAGCAAGGTCAAGGCATTTCAAATGGGAAATGATTATTGCTATGTGCAAGTCACAGCCATTATTCTAGAGTTGGCTACATTACAGACTCAACATCCAAACTTGTTTTGGCTGAATTCTGGGTTCAAAAAAGTTGAACTCAATATGATGTAATAGTAATCAATAGCAGAAGGGAATGAGTAATTCTTTATGATGGCAACTTTGTTCTTGAAACGTTGCCGATGTGAGATGTTAGACAAAGCCAGTATTGTCCACTCCCTGCTGTGTAAACTGGACTATAGCCGAGCCAGTGCGAGTGGGGGATGCAAGTGTCTGTCACTGAGCAATTGTTCTTGACTTCCTTTTAGTGTGTGTTTCTTTCACAAGTAGAAAATAAAGACGTTCTTGTTACTTACTGGATTAGAAGTGAACAGATGGAACCATCATTGCTGTAGATAGTGAATTACATTTGATTTGCATTTATGTAATTTTGCACAAAATGGGAAAGAAAAGTTTAGTTGAGCAACTATGTTGTACAATTTGTACTACTTTTTTAGAGTAGCAGGGGGTAATCGGGGGGGGGGGGGGGGGGGGGGGGGGGGGGGGGGTTGAGGGTTGTGGTCACCATGGGCTTTCTGCAGGAATGAGAGCGATGGGGCTGCATCCAAGTCGCAGCAATAAACTTTCCCATTAACTCTTTTGAGACCGATGGAAGACAATTCTCTCTTCTGTACTCAGAATGCGTTCTCTCAGGTTTGAAAGCGGCGCAGTTGATTGAATTTGCGCAGTGTGATCTCATGTTGGGGACAGAGTTGCAACATTGACACTTTTTCCGCTTTAAAGTGTCAAAGGCACCAATACAGTGGAACCTTTCATTTCAACCTTCGTTGGTTGTCGACCTCTAGCATCAAAATTTTAGTTAGCTGACGAAGCCTCTTGGATAAGAAGCGAAACGTCCGACAGTACAGATAACGGCTGAAGAAACCTATGCATCGATGTCTCCTGTACGACTGAGAGCTTACACAGACGAATTCCCAAATAAATTCGGGAGTGACAGTGAATGAGTTAAAATGGGGGTATATATATATATATATATATATATATATATATATATATATATATATATATATATATATAAAAGATTATGTCGATGCAGAAAATGATGTGCTGGGCCAGATATGCCCGGGCCTGGAGTTTGATACCAGTGATCTAAAGGTATGGTGGGAGGATCATCATTTGTTGGTAGTGGATTTTATCAGTTGTTTACTGTAATCTCATGCGGACAGTAGTCTAATGAGGCTGGACAGCCCTGTGACCCCTATAAAGCCCCCGCACCCAAACTCCCCCCCCCCTCCCTTTGCTGTGCCACTGCTGCGCTGTCCTCTCTATGCTTATCACTTTTCAACGCTTAAGCCTTACTGAGCTTGACACTCCCCGGTCGGGCCTCCCACTATAATAGCTGGGGCGATTCCTGCCCTGTCTTGTTCTAGACACTTTATGCATGTGCACTCTTGTCATGCGTGCACCAACATTGAGGGGTGGGGACGTGGCGATCTGAATGGAGGAAATATGGAAAAACTTCATTTGTCCAAACATAGCTTTTGGTTCGGTGATGTTTGTTCATCTATGTGTGCCTAGCAATAGGCCGGTGACCTGTTCAGGGTGTACCCTAGCCTACTGCCCAAGGACAGCTGCCATAGGCTCGTGAAGATAAACGGATCAGAAAAATAAATGGGTGGATGTGTTATTGTGGTTGTAGTTGGCAGTGGTGTACAACTGCACTAATGATATTAGTGTGTGAGACGGGCAAAGTAGCAAACAATTCTTACTTTCTAGAATGATCTCGTGCTCTTAGACACTCCTTAGAACCAATCAAAACGAAGTAGTAGTATGTTTATTGTGACAAAAATTCACGCCTCTTGTATTACCACTCACTTAATTTCCGTATCTACATATGGCGTCATCTTTGAGCGCGTATCGGCAGCAGAGAACAAAGGTTAGAGAATATTGTTTATCTCTAAACATGAACTGCACAGGGTGAGATTGAGCTTGGTGGGATCCAGTTGGAGTTGAGCTCCCATGAAGTAACAGTATGTTCTCGATCTGGGAAGGGAGAACCACTATATTACAAGTACTTAAGCTCTCTGCTTCAAAGTATCATCTTACATGGTGAATGATGAGGCGGGGACTAGTGTTGTACGAAATGATGATGGCAGTCTGGCTGGCATTGAAAGTATAGACCGCACTCATCAATACTCGTGTATTTGTATTATTCCAATTTACAAAGAACAAGATTGACGACAACAACAAAATTATAACCCTCCGCAGCCTGCCCACCACCTTTTCCAGCTAATCCCCTCAGGCAGGCGCTATCGACCAAATCCAGCAGACATTTAAAGCGCTTCTTCCCTCATCGCCATGAACTACTACTAAACAGTAACCCAGCTATAACTGTATAGTGCCTCTTTGCAATTTTGCACAACCCTGTGAAACAGTTATAATCATTGTAGCTCCAGCTCTATACTCACTTGAACCACTGTCTGCTTGATACTTTGCACATTGTCTCATCGATGTTACTGAGGGGTAAAACTTAGATAGAGGAATTCAATTAGATTAGCCTTCATTAGTGTCCTCCATACTTATCTGTCATGTCTTTTTTATGATGATAGTAGTGCAGCGTGTTCTACCGGAGACACATTCCTTGTGTGTTCTACATACTTGGCCAATAAAGATAATTATGATTCTGATCACAGATGGATGAGTAGTGTGACGCATGGCCCTGCATGCGTCACATGCCTGATCCATCAGGATGGACTTCAAGCCTCAGCATGTCTCAACTACAAACAAAAGAGGCATTTTTGTCACATGATTACCCTGTGAACAGCCCAGTAACCGCCGCTATCATAGGTGATCCTACTGCTGACACAAAGGTTCCACATATTGCTTTGTCTCCCAGGTTCTGATGACTTTTGTTTTGGGAAACACAAACTTACCTCACTGGTTGCACCCGTCCGTCTGTTGTAATGTGCGTACCTCCCCTATCACTCATATTCTACCTCTCTATCATTGTCATATACCATCACTGTCACACTGCACAGCGCAGCGAGGCGTGCCTTTGTTCCAACCCATATGCACCAAGGGCGCGACGCCATATTGTTGAGGTCGGTGGCATGCGCCATAGGTACCTGCTGCACCTGAATTGAGAAATACTCAATTCAATTCTAATTTGCTGTGACGTCATCAAAAAGAATGCACACTCTGCTCATCTTGAAATGCACTTTAAAATGGTCTTGCTCGAGCTCCAGTTCACAGACAAGCCTAAGCGTCTACCCAGATCAGTCCATGCCATAAAAAATGGCATAAGCCCCCATCCTTCTTTTTCCTACTGGTTGTCTCCCACTCTTCTTTCATTCCCATATCACGTTATAGACAAATCCAAGGCTTTACAAATACATATATCTGGTGTGGCCTCTTTAAGTCCAACCTGCTGGCGAAAAGCACCAGGCTACTTCCCGTTTGTTCACTTGGCAACGAGCACAAAATATGGGAAAGCTGGTGTCATCTTTGTGCCATCCCGCACAGTACCCTGCAGCATGATCTGTGTCACCTCAGCACAGTATGCTCGCACCTCTTATTCTGTCGAACTTCATATTCTAATGAGTCTTCTATATGTCTTCAAAATGTCAACGTTGTCAGTCTACCATAAGATCCTGAGAACAGCCACTTATCTTTCCCATCTTGATGAGGCGATGCCAAGAAAAGTGCCATAAACCACCTTGTTCAACCTTTAGACCTTTTACTAACAGTGGATTATAATCTCTCAACTATACGTACACACCACTACAAAGCCAACAGTCCGCAACTCACCTTTAACCCCATTAGGTTGAGAAGTAAGGCAGAACTCACTAATGGCCTGGGTGTTAGCACATTTGACTAATATTTCTGAAGTCCGGTGTTTGGATCTTGGCCTTCCTGTGTGGAGTCTGAACACATTCATAGGTGAACTGAAGACTCCTAATGATGAGGAAAATCCGTAATGACAGGCAAAAATTGTTTTTGTGTCTGAGTTTAATGAAATGACCAGGGTGTCATTGTTGTAACACTTGGCACAATGCCTCTTGCTCTCGAAAAAGGGCATATAAACTCTATTTTTAAACCCAGTGTTATCAAAAGCAAGGGAAGTTTGACTTGGTCAGGTCAAGACAAATGCAATTCATCCACTCTCTGTTCAGACACCGCCTCTCAATATTGATCTGGCACACCACTTTAACTGTCTGCCTTCTACAGTTTTCCTAATGTTCTTTCCACTTTCTCTGAACGTGCTTATTTTATTTTAGATTCATAGATGCCATTTTAACACAATATTTCTTTCATGGACTGATGAAATTTGACTTGGTGATAACTGTATTCCCTACCGGTATTGTCTAAACAAATGAAAAACAGTCTGTACAAAAATCTACAACAGATGGTTTTTTTGGAAAGCCAATACCTCACACATTAAAATAATAATATGCCCATTGTCTGCCATGTTTTGCCACGAATATATCTTTGTGACTACTTTATTTCCTCCATATGATAGTTGTCCACGTTAAGCACTTTGTTCCAGCTTCACATATTGTTAAAGTGCTATATAAATCAATATATACAGTATTGTATTGTATTGTATTGTATTGTATTGTATTGTATTGTATTGTAAATAAGGAACCCTATGTTGCCATTAATTTGTTTGGGAGATTCCACTGTCAATTAGAGGTAATGTCATGTTTTTAAATAAAAGTTACATTTATTTAAACTTTATTGATTGAATAGTTCATGAAAGTAAATAGATTGATTTTTTTAAGTGGAAGCTCTCTGTTCTGGTTGATAATGTTGCTCATGGTTTATGGAAATATGATGTAGCCCATGAGCATAGGAGGCCCTTGTTTCCAATTTGGGTTTGCTAGGAGTTGGTACTCTTGAGTGGTCTTGTTCTGCAGCGAATTCCGTTGTTACATCTGCTTTCCATGACACGTTTTATGCTTTTCCATCAGTGTCTGAAAATCATGACAAAGTTAGTGGACACCCGGGCAGACAACGCTGAAAAGTTGCCTGCCCGGCCATAAAGTTGCCTGCCCGATTTTTCACAATTTGAAACACAATAAGATGACTAATAGCAAAAAAAAAAAAAAAAAAAAAAAAAAAAAAAAAAAAAAAACATAGTTGCAAAGTATAAAGGATTTTCTAAAATTAGGGAAGTACCTACCACAAATGCTCACTTGTTTAATTTATGGTACATATGCCTTGCTGAAGATTTCACTCCAGTTGTCGTTTATCATCATGGTGCACAATGCAACGTTTGTGTTGCGCTGTTTGCTCAAAGCAACGTGGACTTGTCTAACCGACTTTCAAAAGGGTGTAGTCCGAAACAGGCTTCTGATTAGCTGCCGGTGCCTAGTATGCAAATTGCCAAACGAACGTTCGTTTGGCAATTTCAGTATTTTGAAAGCCGGTTAGAAAGAGAAGACCACGTGGCCTGTATCGGTTTGTTTGTAGCTTTTGCATTATTGAATAAAACAAACATTTGATTTGACAAAAAAAAAAATCTGTGATGGAATTGTAGGCCATCCTGGCCGAGACGTTTTGAAAGTTGTACGCCCGACGTTAAAGTTGTACGCCCCGGGTCACCAGGCTATTTCAAACACTGTTTTCCATCTTATATTTTTCATACTTGCCTTGAGAGGCGTAACACTGAACACTCCTGAACGTATTGAGTTACACTTTGAATGGACATGAATGATTCGTGTATGTGTGTGCCTGCCTGCCAGCCTGTATGCCTTTTCAGGGGTAACTGCTTATCCTGAGGACCGCATGGTCCAGTGCCATATCAGTAGGGCTTGCCAATCTTGGTTGTGGTTATCCAGTTGGTTCCCCATATTCTTTGCATCCACACAGAGATTCACAGCCTGAGACTTCCTGTAGTTGGAGTTGGATCGAAGCCTAGTGGCCCTTTCTTCTGAGCTGCCTACTTGAACCTTAGAAACATCATTCACTCGCTCTCAAAAGAATGTACTGGCCTTGTCTTTGCTCTCTCTCTCTCTCTCTCTCTCTCTCTCTCTCTCTCTCTCTCTCTCTCTCTCTCTCTCTCTCTCTCTCTCTCTCTCTCTCTCTCTCTCTCTCTCTCTCTCTCTCTGGTCTCGGTCTTTCGGTGGTTTACTTGTTTTGGGCCTTCTGGAGTACGGCATGGCTTTCAGGGGTCTGCGTCGCCCAGGGGGCAAAAGATGAAAAAGGTCACACTCTACAGCTGAAATAAGTATTGTCAGTGTTTTAGTGTTTGCACAGATCTGTTTGGCGGATGCCTTCTCTGTGGGTAATCCAGGCTCAACAGCTTATAGACAGCAAGGAAATCTGCACACTCAAGTGTGAGATGCTTGCTCAATTATCTATATGGTGGGAAAAGTCGATATTATCCATCAAGAGCATCACCTGTGAGACTAATAAAGAATAATGTAATCTAAGAGAATGCTGATCTTTTTTTAATGCTGTGTGCAATGTGATATATATCACCGTGCAGCAGGTTGGCAATGCCCACATGAAGCAATGACCTTTGACCTAAATTGATATGGAGCAAGTTAAGCCCACTGTGCTGGACAGACAGACGACCTGGTTGAAGCATTGCCTTGCTCATTTACTGTAGCTTCCCATGTGTGGAATCTCACCATAATCGATCCAGTTTTGCTTGAATTGCAGTTTGGAGCTCAGATAAACACGAAAACCAATACAATGGTGCAACATTGATTTGAAGTTGCTCAATAATGGTTCGGCCTGACGTTTTTAAAAGCTTAGTGTTATCTGTGATCCAAGGTTGTTTTTATTTATTTATTTTTAGAAGCTGGCAGCAGAATGTCAGAGCGCAGGATACAGCGGCACACTGATCCCATACAAGTGTGACCTGTCTAACGAGGAGGAGATCCTCTCCATGTTTTCAGCCATCAAAACGCTCCACAAGGGCGTCGACGTGTGCATCAACAACGCCGGGCTGGCCCATAACGAGCCCCTCCTAAGTGGGAGAACAGAAGGCTGGAGGAATATGATCGACGTGGGTAATCTGCAGCGTACATGCACGCTAACACATTAATGCTTGCGCTGAAACAAGATGGAGGAAAATTCTGAAGACATTTAGAATACGAACGCTTGTTTGCATGGTTGATTTTAGTGGTTGCTCCATTTGAGTACAGAAGCAGGAAGCAGTAAAACTTGTCCGGTGCGAAGTACGTTTTTTTACACATAAAGAATTGAACCGTTAAAGTGTAAGTCCGTAGATAAAATATGGTGATGTTTGGCTTTGCTCAAACACCTCCTCACCAAAAGTGCTCCATTTGGCTCTGCGGAGTAAGCCTGGCAGAGCCAAATGGTTGAGTTTAACAAGTTTCTCTTGTTAGACACAACCATTCGGAGTCACTGAGCTCCTGACCACGAAGGACCCCGTCCTCTACAGTTTCCAGGGTCCGGCATTGGGAACGCTCGTCCATCTGTTGTCATGGCAGCCCAAACGACCGCGCTGTGCCAGTGTATTATATTTAGCCCGTGTTTAATCTGCATGCTGACCCGATTTGGTCACCTTGCCCAAGCTTGCTTCACTGTGGAGTTTAACCTTGCGTCCATCAGTTTTGCTACAGAAGTAGCTTAGACACACAAGCAGGGTACATAGGGCAAGTTGTGATGGGCCAACATGTGAAGGGAAAAACATGGCCAGAGGTCTGACCAGCGCTTTATCAGCAACCCACGCAAAGAAAAACCTAAACCTGAGCAAAATTTGGGATGGCATTGAATGAGTTAAAGGCTTTTGTATTCTTCTTATCCATGAACTAAATACCCACCTTGTGTTTTCTTGAACGTGTTTTCACTCCCCACCCACACCATCTTTTTTTTCCTTTTTTTAATGATCTGCAGGTGAATGTCCTGGCATTGTCCATCTGCACCCGGGAAGCTTACAAATCAATGAAGGAGAGGAATGTGGATGACGGTCACATCATCAATATAAGCAGGTACAGTAAATTGGGATAAGCATTTCTGCCTCCCAATCCTGAGGTTCATAGTTTCAATCTTGGCTTTGGATTATCAAGCTTATAATGGAAAAAAACACAATTCCAAAATGACTGTTTTACATTTTTGGTTTGCATTATTTCATTCATTTTTTTTCATTCAACTAGAATAACATTACCCAGCGTTGGCCCATCTTTCGAAGTTCAGAAGTGTCATGACATCTACAATATTCAATTTTGTAATAATAATAATAATACATTTTATTTCTAAGTGCCTTTCAATATTCTCAAGGACACTTTACAGTCAAGGGCTAAGAACCTTTTTTTCTGCGGGTGAGCAGTGGCAGCCATTCGCGCCAGAGTTCACTCAACCCGGAAGTAACACAAACTCAAGCCACTAATGTGAGTGTGTGTATATAGACGGACAATACAATACAATACAATACAATACAATACAATACAATACAATTTATATAGCGCTTTCACAGTAGCTGCAGCTGTAACAAAGCACTTCGCATATTAGTCAACACTAAGCAAAATAATAAATACAACAGGAACATAACATGGACAGCTGCGCAATCTTAACGATTTTCCCCATGTACTCTACGATGTTTGAGTACAAGACAAACACTTCTATTAAGTGTTTGGCATTCTCAATTTATACTGTGTGTTACTCCTCCTGTTTCCGTTACAGTATGAGCGGGCATCGGGTGCTCCCAAGCGCTGACAAGCATTTCTACTCTGCCACCAAATATGCGGTGACCGCTCTGACTGAGGGAATCAGGCAAGAACTAAGAGAAGCAAACACCCACATCAGAGCCACTGTAAGTGTGGAATGTGTGTCACATTGTGAAAAGTGTGCAATGACAACACTTTTTCTTAGTCAGTCTAAAATGGATTTTCTTTTCCCTTTTATGTAGTGTATATCGCCCGGGATAGTGGAGACTGAATTTGCATTCCGCCACCATAACAATGATCCAGAGAAAGCAGCCGCTGTGTACGAAAGTATCAAAGTAAGCAACAAGTCTCTTTCACATTTCAAATAGTACTACTAGTTCTCCAACATTTTTTTCTCTCGAATGTGCAGTGTTTAAAAGCAGAAGACATTGCAAACGCAGTCACATTTGTTCTGAGTGCCCCTCCTCATGTCCAGGTAATGTCCTTTCACTTTATAATCCATATTTTTACGGAGTGGAACGCACATTGACATGTTGTCATTTTGCTCACAGATTGGAGATATTCAGATGCGACCAGTTGAGCAGGTGTCCTAGCAGTGGAAAGGTTGCAAGACGCTGCAGGAGGAGCCCAAAAGTCAGCGGCCGTGGCGACTCATTAGCGACCTCTGTTGAGTGCGGGTAGGAGTTGGGTTGAAGTAAGAAATCGGCTCCATTGGTTGGGATGTGGAGGAACACGAGGAGGAGTCAAGGAGACTTGGAGGTCAGGTGGATGGAGGAAATGAAGGGTGTGGACTAAAACCACGCTGAAAATACTACTGAATGCAGCCACCGTTTGTTTGTTAACAGAGTCGACTCCAAGTAGAACAGGAGTCCGTGCTGCGCTGTGCGGTCATTTACATGACCATAACTTTGCAGGAAGACTATGCTATTTGACTGCACATTTTTTCTCATATTACATATCTATTTGAATTTTAAATGGTAATTGTTTGTCTATATTAATTCTTTTTATTATTTTGTAATTATTTTGACCTGCTGATTGAAGATAGGCAGAACTGCTGTCATAGAGAAAACAAATAACCCTAGAGTGTATTCTGGTGTTTTCAATTTATTTATCGATTTAGCATTCTGTCAGACCTGCCACTTTTACTTACAACGGCGACATATTCACTTAACTTTTCATTTAAATCTGTCCATTTTCAGCTCCGACTTGCGGGGGTCAAAAAAGAAGAAGAAATATACATAGTAATGATGCATGTGCAATTCCTGCAGTCGGATGCTGGGTACCATAATTTCATGAGTATAACGCGCCACTCATCTTTGTTGTGCACTATACTATGACTACTATATATATCTATATCTATATTTCTATCTCTCTCTCTCTCATATATATATATATATATATATATATATATATATATATATATATATATATATATATATATATACAGTAAAGTCTCGTTATATCGATATCGGATATATCGATAGTCCCGGTTATATCGATACTATTTCTATGCACGCACGGAGAAAATTACATGCAAACAGGGTCGGATATATCGATAGTCTCGGTTATATCGATATTTTTTCGGACTCCCTTGAATATCGATATAACGAGACTTTACTATATATATATATATATATATATATATATATATATATATATATATATATATATATATATATATATATATATATATATATATATATATATATATATATATATATATATATAGGGAGTCATTTCTTTGATCACTTTTTTTCTGTACAGACATTTTGTAACATTTGACATACTGTACAGTAACCTATAATTATGGAATTCAATTACACCTTTTCCCACAACCCTGGTACCGGTATACACCTGCGCAATGTGACTTTTTTTCTATCTTCCTCATACCTATTTATTGTACTCACCGTGGATTTTTTGAACGACATTTTTAGAATTAACAATGCGATTATAACCAAGAAATTATGGTAACTTCTGCTCTGCACTTTGAATTCAATAATTTATTACAAGTTATTTCAAGGCTGAAACCATAGATGTCATATGCAACTATGTATATATGGTATGTGTTTCTCTCTCTCTCTCTCTCTCTCTCTCTCTCTCTCTCTCTCTCTCTCTCTCTCTCTCTCTCTCTCTCTCTCTCTCTCTCTCTCTCTCTCTCTCTCTCTCTCTCTCTATGCAAACACACAAAGTACCATATGTCATTTCAGTGGGAAATTATTCAACACGTCAGTTGCCTGCCTATACGTAAACTAGCAAAGTGGACAGTGTCACCTGCCTACACCATAAACTACTTCATTGTACTCTGTCCGTGTAAATGACAACCTATTGCACGTCAAATTAGATTTTATAACGGTTAACATGACACAAGAGAAGCTTGACATGTGTAACTGATAGCAGACTTATCACTTTAATCAGAAACATTGCATTTGACCTAATAAATGAGTCACCCACACTTGAAATTGTCCTTGGTGAATTATTTAGCATTGTAGAAGGGATATAACACACAATATAAAAGTTTGGGTAACGCTTCATAGTCAGTACACATTAATAAGTATTTGTTAAGCATTAGGAAGTACTTTACTCATATTTATAAAACATGTTTAAAAAATGTATAACTGAGTAACTCAGTATTTACTGATTCTGATCAGTATGTACTGACTATAGAGGGTTACCAAAGTTTCTGCCCACATAACTCACTACTGTAGAACTGTGATTTTTTTATTCATTTTAAATAATATTCTTGCATTCGATTGCTATCGTTACATATCAATACAGTGCAGTAAAACTACAGCATTTACAACTCATTCCTGCGGTTGCATGTGATGCTGTTGCAATTCAAGTTGGTAAAACATTTAAGCTATCATATTTGATGTACATGCATTGGCAGTGACATTTCACAGAATGATTGCAATAATTTACATTGATCTGTTCAACACAAAACAATAACTCGACCGTTGCCACTCCACAAAAAAGGATCCCTTTTTGGCAGGTTTTATTTTAGACGAATGCTGTTGCCGATTGTGGTAATGGTTGGGTTTCTCTCATTTCCATTTTCATTGCGCAACATTTTGGGCTTTTCATTCAGGGCGTATGGTGTGATGGACAACTTTAGTTTCTGTGGAGCAATGGGAGAAATAGTACCAAAACGTTTATGACATGATTTTTCACATCGTATACAGGCACTGTGGAAACGTCATGGGCCACCACTACCTTTGTTGTTTGAATGATCATTTGAATAAGTAATGTACAGACTCCAGTGAGATGAAGTTTTTTTAATAAAACACTGTAAACATTTTGATCTGGTTAATCACAAAAACAACAAGTTTATTGTCAGTTATTACTTTAAAAAAATATCAATGCAGTACTTATTTGGCTGTCTATATTCACTATTTATTTGCTATCCACTAGCCAGCTATTAGCTGTCTAGCTGACTGTAAGCTGTCTAGCTGGTGGCTATCTGGAGATTTATATTTGCTATTTGCTCTCCATTAGCTAGCTAGCTATTAGCTGTACAGCTCTCTGGCTGGCTAGCTGTTGGCTATCTGGCTATCTATTAGCTATTTATTCACTATCCAATAGCTGGCTAGGTAGCTAGCTTTCTATCTATTTGAGTTACTTCCGGGATGAGTGAACCCTGGCGTGTGTGTCTGCTGTGCTCATCCACAGAAAAACTGATCCTGTGCCTGTAAAGTGACCTTGAGTGTTTTGAAAGGCGCTTAGAAATGATTTATTATTATTATTATTATTATTTTAAATTGTGACATGTAATTCTACTTATGTCCAGTTAGTGGCAGCACATGTTCGTTTTAAATAGTATTACAGTATGATTCGCTGTGGCGACCCCTTGAAGGGAAAAGCCGAAAGGAAAAGAAGACAGTCCTCTAACACATTTCATTTATAAGCGCCTTTCAAAACTCTCAAGGACACTTTAGTGTACATTTCAAAAAGACAAACTAGGAACAGTTTTAAAATCGTCGTTATCTTTTGATGAGGAGTTTAGGAAGAAATTGTTAATGGCTCCATCTTCTATCACCCGATTTGTTACGCCTACACAAAGCAATGGCTCTGGGTTCAATTTAAAATGTACGGTACATCTTTGAGCATGATTATTGATGTATATTGTGAGATATATATTTTCTTAATATGTATGGAAGGAATGAGTATTGAAAGAAAGTACCATAAATGCTTAAACAGTGTGCCCTCGGAAAGATGACAATAGGATGTTTCTATATGAGTTAGCTGTATACTGCAAATATTTTAACCTCACCTCCACAAAAGAGCCAGGCAGCACCCATAAAGTGTGAATGGTTGCCAACGGAATCCAAATGATGGAGGCTAGTGCAATGACCCAGCCAATCCCTTGAGCCCAGGGAGGGAAGACGTAGTCTTCGTAGCGAGCTGGTTTGAACTGGATAATGGAAAAAATGAGGATAACCTGCCCCCAAAAAAAAGGATCCCATTGAGTATGGATCAGACTCCAGAGTGACATGGTACAAGAGTCGGATGACTTACAGTAATCAGAAAAGGGGCGATGATTTGCCAACACAGTCGGAAGAAGATGCTGGGCCTTTTTCTCGTCATCTCTTCCAGGTTGTCGGATAATCGATTCGCACCTAAACACAAGACCAGACAGCTAAATACAAGAATGGGCATTGAAATATATAAGAGCGCATAAACATTCGATTTAGCGTAAGAAACCTTAGACTCTCTTCTTTCATCAGAAAAAACTGTTAATTCCTAAATTGCCATGGCCAGTGCTTTATCAGCACACAAGCATGAAAAAAGAAAACCCGAAAAAAAATTGAGAATGGCGCTTTACGTCATATTTTCAATTCCTGAATAAATTTGTGAATGGCAGTGAATGAGTTAAAGTAATTTCTGTGCCTTGAGATACGTGTTGAAGACATCTTTGTCATCTCCTCGCTTTCACCCACCCAAACCTCTAAAAAAAAAGAAATATCAATTGGAAGTACTGAAAAAAAATCATAAAAAACATACAGGAATGACATGATTTAAAAGAACTATGCCATTTTTTTGTCACAATGCCTCAATTGAATGGCCCACTCTACTTTCTGGTGGGCCTTCCTTGGCTACCTACGGGCAGTATAAAACAGATATACTGTCCATTGAGACGTCTCAACTCCTCTCATCTCATTAGTGCGGCACAAATCAGTATTCGTCGGTGTTTGTAAAATGTAATGAATAAATCAGAGTGAGTATGATCATTTTTAATCTTTTTACATGAAGTATTATGTCACCACCAAATGGATGCAACTAAAAGTTAGCATTAAGATAGCAGATTGAGACGCTCATCTATCTGGTTCAAACTACAAAACACACATTGTATTGAGTGCTTGCAACGAACTTTAGATATGAGTGACAAACAGGTTGAAAATGTGTTGAAAAAAAATGTTGTGCTTAATGAGAAGTGGGTTGAGTTCAAACGGCATAGTTTGATTAAAACCACTTTTCCTACAAAACCCACAAATGGGTCATCTACTCACCATAAAGCCAGCAAATGCCGATCACCTCAAAAAATGCAAGGAACATGATGGACACGATGGCAGTGTAATGATCCATCAATTGGAAAACATAAATTCCCGCCTGCAAAAACATGAATTCTCTGCAAACTAATCATGAATTTATCAGCTGGATGGAAGGATATCTTACCCGAGTCACATTTGGTATTCCAAGAAGACACGCGATTCCACAAACTGCAAGAACTAACAGCTCTTTCTTCTTGAAGAACTTCAGTATACGCTGATTGGATTGATCCATAAGACTGGTCACCATCACTTCAACCATGGCAAACTGGCCATGTGGAGAGAAAACATTGCCATGACAGTTTTTTTTCATCTGTATTATTTGGCCTGAGATGTGATTTCGTCTATACCTCGCTGTCAATTCCGAGGAAAAGCAGCATGGAAAAGAACAACACGGCCCACAGTTGAGGTAGTGGCATACTGGTGAAAGCTTGTGGATAAACAATATAGACAAGTCCCGGACCTGGATAACAGATACATGTGCTTATCAAAATGATGTACATTCCTAAGTGGTGTGTGGTCACGACACTTGGAAGTATTGACCGATATGTTTACAACTTGCAACAAATGGGTAAGAATTTATTGTGTAACGGCTGCTCAATTTCCAGTCTTTTTTTTTTGTGTGCTTTTTTGTACAATAAGATTTTAGCTTCAAAATGTCACCATGTAAATATTCGCAACGTAATTGTGTTATTAAAAGGTGGATTAGCTAAAGAGGCACATCTCAAATTCACAACCCCCCTCAGCTCACGAACTTAATTGGTACCCAGAAAGTCTGTGTTAGGGGAAAAGTTCGTCTGCCGAGCATTTATTTCCCATAAGAAACCATTAAAATGAGGATAATCCGTTCCCAGGCCCCATAAAAAATAATTTTCTACTGAATAAGCCTTAAAACTACACAAAATATACCTTATTTTATGTATAATAAATGTGCTATTATATTGTAATTAAAGAAATAAACTGTACTGTACAATAAAGTCGTTTTATTTACCGATGTGATGGTCGTTGCCTCAACTTTCTCGTCGATAATACCCTCACTCACACTGTCCCGTGTTAGCTGCTTTTTGGTAATCCAAATTAACAGAAGTTTTTCAACCTCTTCTATTGCCTGAGACCGTTGCTTAGTCAGCACGGAAGCACCCTTAGCCACACACGCACCATTAATAGCTGCCTTGTTCTTAAGGATGGCCGCAATGTCAACTTAGCATAATGGTACTGGGACGCTAAATCACACAAAGGCACACCTCGTTCGTGTTTTTCGATGATCCTTCTTCTGCTCGACCGTAATTTTCTTTTGTGTCTTCTTCGGTTTAACACTAGCCTGTGGTGGGGTCTTTTTCTGTCCCACAATAGCAAAAGTGCTATATAACAAACCACGTCCGCACTCAAAGAACGGGGGTGACGAAAACTCGTCCGCCAGCCACCGTGGCACTCTTCGACCGTGTGGTTTGGTGTTCATTCGCCGAAAACTAGTCCCCCAGCCACCGTCGCGCCGTGTGGTTTGTTTCATCCACCAAAAAGTAGTTTGTCACCATAGACTATCAGCTTGCGAATGGGATGTTTGTGAGGTGAAAAGTTTGTGAGTTGAAGCGTTCGTATGCGGAGGTATCACTGTACTAGCTTTGTTTCCTTACTTACCATCCACAGCCAACTCGGCCACCGGAATACCCTGCAGATGAGACATGTAGCCAAAAGCCGAGAATATGACAAATCCTGACAGAATGCTGGTTAGGGAGTTGACGATGGATATCGTCAGTGTATCCCTATGTGAAAAGAGAAGAAGCCATCTTGATACTGCATTTGTCCGGATATCACACAGGTGGGATTTTTACTTAATAATGTTGTTGTTGAAAGTGTTATAGCTGGACATAGCTATGAGGAAACCGAATCCTATACCGATGGAATTGAAGATTTGGGCTGCAGCGTTCACCCAAACCTGCAAGCAGACAGAGCGATACGCCAAAAATGTATTTGTTCATCAGGAACTTGTATGGATATCTGTTTGCGCATTTCTTCAATATGCTTGAAGTCAACATAGTATGAAGATTTTTTATGATACATTCTTTGTACAGCACTATGAATAAAAATAGCTGGGGAATAAAAACAATTTTGAAACACAACAAAAATAAAATCATCAGAGCCATTTCATATTTTTCTCACTTCCACTGAGAGTAGCCTGTCCCATTCTGGCACAATGAAGAAGGTTATACCCTGAATTGCCCCGGGAAGCTGCACATTATTGACCAGCAGGGCAATGAGTAGAACATATGGAAGCAACGCTGTGAGATACACCACCTGTACACAAAATAGAGAAAGTATTGAAAGAAGAGGTGTTATTCACCTTGCATCGGTGTCACGCCCACTCACTTTGCCTGTGGATTTGGTCCCCTTAAAGATGCAAAGATAGATGAGGATCCAAGCCAGCACAAGGATAAGGAAAAGGTCCCACCGAATCGCTGCGGCGTCCTCGATTGCCCTTGTTTGCTGCAGCATCTTATATCTTCATAGAGAGACGCATGTCAACAACTTGGAGGTGAAACCAGTGGAGGGCAGCAAGGATTGAAGTCATGGGGTCGTTTCTGTTTGCGCAGGTGAAAATCTGGCAGCAGAAATTATAGGCCGCCGCACATCGTAAATAAAACTGAGTTAGATGTTTGGTTGTTTTTATTTATCTCCCAAGTTAACTTTGGCACCCGTATTATATATGTATATCGGTGGTTGGCCATAAGGGCCTGCAAGGCCTTCTCTGCTGGCCTAAAAATATCTGAATCACAGACTAATTTGAATTATATTTTGTCCATGAGATATTATTAAATAATTCCAAATTATCATTCAGCTTCATTTCATTGCTTTTCCCCCGTTGTGCTGCTTCCAGGTGAGTGTTTTAGTATTTAAGCATTTAACCAATCACATTTCAGTCATCATTTGTTACCAGGGTCAGAAATCTACCTTGACGCCTTCACAATCAGCTCCGCAGGCTCTGGAGCATAAAAATCAATGGCGATGAAACAGTTGCTTTAACCAATCAGAGTTGGAAACCCAAGGCCTGCTCGAAAGCGCTGGCAACGTTAGTGTTTCCGCAAATTATGATTGGCTAGTAACTAGCCAATCATAGTATCACTAGCCGCTAGTGATACGCGCATACTGGCCAGAGCTAGCACACTGTATATGAAGCAAGCTGCATAAGCAAATACTGTACATTTTTTGTGTTGATTTAAAGCCCACAATGGCTGAAGGAGAAGAAGAAATGGATTTGGTTGCAGATATACTGTTGAAGTCATTTTCAAGACGGACTTTTCAAGATTAGATGGACATCATTAAGAAAGGTTGGACAGTTCTGAAACTATATATATATATATATATATATATATATATATATATATATATATATATATATATATATATATATATATATATATATATATATATATTCATGTGGATTCTGCTTATAATCTTGCATGTAAATTGCCCCATGTGGCACGAGAATAAGCATTACAATGTTTATTTCGAACAGCACTGTTTCGTAAATCACGTGATTATTTTTATTATCGTTTTTATTATCTATCCTTTTGATTATCGAATGATGCATTTATTTGTTGCAGGGCATGAGGGTGCAGAATTCAGCAATACGCCGTCCAAACTGTATACAGAGAGATGTCTAATATTTACAAGTGGCTGTAACTTCAGAGTTTTGACCCTTCCTATCATTTTCACTGATATCATTCACATGGCTCACATGATTAGCTTCCACAGTTCAGCTTCTCAATGCTGTAAACACTCTACGTCAGGGGTGGGCAAACTTTTTGACTGGCGGGCCATAATGGGTTCTAAAATTTGACAGAGGGGCCGGCCAGGCCAGGAGCATTTGGAGGCAGTGTTTGGGCCGGATATACTAAAGCATTCAATGTAGTGTGTGCGAACCTCAGCACAGTAAGCACACTACAACCCAATTTATTAAATGTCTTTCAAACGTGGAAAATAGTCCTTAGCGGTTCATACATTTGCCTCAAGGAATATGCAAGATATGGCATTTACATACTATTTCGCAGATACCTGGAATATAGGGTCAGCAACTTTTCAGAGTTGTCTGCCCTGGTGTCCGCTAGCTTTTTGTCATGAGTCAGTTTTTACTATAATTTGGACAAGTTCGGGGGGCCGGATTAAAAAGCCTGACGGGCCGTATGTGGCCCGCGGGCCGTAGTTTGCCCATGTCTGCTCTACGTTGTAACTTTTGCCGTGTTGAGCATTCATTTGGAAATTCTTAATTCAAGGACTCAATTCAATGCTTAAATAAAATGACTCAGGCGCACAACTAAAACATCTGTGCTGTTCAACAAAGTATGTCACTTTGTTCCATGATTGCCTTCTAGTACTCTTTTGACATTTCTGCACACTAGTAGGAGAGCTTCGACATTTTAGTTACTCGTGAGACAAAACTACAAGTGACCTTTTTGGTGTCTTCTCGTAGTCGTCGTAGCACAGAACCTTGC
Source organism: Hippocampus bargibanti (assembly GCF_051943395.1). Taxonomy (NCBI): domain Eukaryota; kingdom Metazoa; phylum Chordata; class Actinopteri; order Syngnathiformes; family Syngnathidae; genus Hippocampus; species Hippocampus bargibanti. The sequence continues at coordinate 7,120,945 of NC_142749.1, read as the reverse complement.
TATTCAGGTACAATTGTGTACCAGCAGGTCAAAAATGGCACGGATATTAACCGTCATATTATGTTGAAAAAAATCACATTGATTATGTTGTGGGTCCTTTTTACCCATATGTAAAAATCCACACGAAGCAGTCAAATAATCGGTGACATCAGCAACAACTGTTTCTGCGATGTTATAAGCATACTTGAAAAGATATACATATTTTCTATCCCATTGCCCCATTTTGGAACTGTATTGAAGAAAGTAATAGGAAAGGATATCCAGTGCTTTAGTCAACACAAAAATGGAAACGGGGAAAATTGACCCCTTGACATACTATGGGGGTTAAATAAAACGTGTTTGTACCCCGTAAGACATACTTGAAGAACTCCTGGCTTGCCGGAGACGAGTAGCTGCCATTTGTGGCCTGATCTGTGCATTTTGGAGTGTTCCACGTGTTGTTGCAACCCTGCCAGGGAAGTGGCATTTGGAAGGAGCTGAATAGGTAGTAGAGGGCCCAAGTAATGACCACGTTGTAGTATGTGCACATGATGAAGGAAATGGCCACGGATGCCATTCCGACACCTGCGTGCGTGACAGGAATTTGGATTCAGTTAAAAGAGCGGCTCTCATGGAAAGGATGTGACAGCCTATTATACCTTTTAAAAGTGGGCAGAGTTGAGCAAAAGCATGCATAGGTCCTCTTTTTGTATATTGTCCAATTGCCAACTCCATATGGAGCAGAGGGACCCCCAGTACAACCAGCATAAGTAAGTACGGTACAAGAAATGCTCCTGCAGGGAAATAATTGTAATTCACACTTTGAGGAAAAGAAACGTGCATTCATATTAATTGAAGATCGTTTCCAGAAAGGATAGGGTATGCCTGACTCTTTACTCACCTCCTCCACTCCTAAAGCAGAGGTAAGGGAACCTCCAAATGTTGCCAAGCCCCACAGCGGAGCCAATGCCCGCCAAGGTGAACTCGATCTGGCTGCTCCATGTCGGTCTGCTCTGTTGCTTGTCCATGCCTGCTGCCAATGTCCAAGCAGTTGCTCTTCTGGCCCCTCACTCCATAGAACGGAGGCAAGTAGTCCACGTAATGCGGGTGACGTAGCTTTTATTCTTCTTAATGATTAGCAGAAAGCCTACTACTGTATGTAAGTCCAGTCAGGAGCTTGGGCAGTGTTTAATGTTTAATGCAATTGCCATTTGAATCATCCACTTCCATTTTCGTTTCATTTATCCTCACAATGCCCTTATTTCTTTCTATTTTCCTTTTTTTCCTCGTTCTCCCATGCTAAACATAATTTCAGACTGAATGATTTTTATGGTTAGTTAGCTGGATTCTCTCACTTTTTCATATATTTCAGATTTTTATATTTTATATATATTTGATTCTCTCCTCCTTCATCTAGAACTGCTTCATGTAACAAAAAGGGTACAGAAAGTGCTTAAGAATGAATGACTTTGTGTTGTCATATTGTCTTTGTGTTGTCATATTATTTTTTTTTTTTTTTGTTCTTTTGACGTCAAGACGGCGCCGCAAGATTGGCTGCCTTTCTAGCAGCTCATGTATTTTGTTTTTCGACTTTCATTCCTTTCATCACTTTGCTGTTGTGAAATGTAAATTTCTCCACTGCAAGACTAATAAAGGCAAATCCAATCCAATCCAATATTCTATTACATTTTATTGTATTTAATAATGATACGACTACTACTGCTACTCCTCCTCCTGCTACTAACAATAATACTATTTCCTTTCCTTTCCTCTTCCATAACTTTGCTGCTGTGAAATATACATTTCTCCACTGCAAGACTAATAAAGGGTAATTCAATCCAATCCAATACTACTCCTACAACTAATACTACCGTATTTTCCAGTGTATAAGGCACACCCTAAAGCACAGGTGTCAAAGTCAAGGCCCGCGGGCCAAATCCGGCCCGCCACATATTTTTTTTTCGGTTCGTGAAAGCAAATCAAACTTGTTAAATTCCATGATGATTGCTAAAATCTGAGCCAAAATTTCATATTTTTGGATGTCAACCACGATAAAAGTCATTATTCTTGACTTCAGATTTGAAAACGAGTTATTCATTAATTTGCTGTGTGCTCTATATGTAATATTTGAAGGGATTTAAACATTCTAATGGGTTCCCCAAATTCAGAACGGCCCTCGAGAGGAAACCATAACTACAATGTGGCCCGCGGCAAAAAATGACTTTGACACCCCTGCCCTAAAGCCTTCGTTTTCTTTAAAAGATGACCCTGCACCTTAAACTCCGGTGCACCTTATATGTGAAGTAATATTGACCCAATACAGGTGTGGCAAGCCGCCACCGACTCCATTTCCCCCTGTAGAAGAAGTAGTGCAAGGTCCATGCTGGGATATATAAAATGTAACCATAGCCTCCACTGGAGCTTCTGACAATGTGGTGTGCCTTATACTTGGACAACATATGTATTTATATATGACATTTGGACAACTTTTGCCTTATAGTCCGATGTGCATTATATATGTAAAAGTTACCAGACTGTACTGTAGCGCCTTATAAAGTGGGGTTCCTTATTATGGAAAACTAAATATGTCATTAATTTAAGGTGCACTTTATAGTCTGGTGCACCTTATACACCTGAAAAAAAACACTACATATAATAATAATAAATAAACATAATAATTATTGCTCGTATTATTTGTAATTGTTTTCATGCTTAAATATCGACTTCTGGTATTGTTTGTTTGTTTGTTTTTTTTCGTGTAGAAAACATCATGCGTGTATTTGCTAGAATGCCTAACAGCCAGTGTTCTTCAGGAATGCTATTTTAAGTATTGTCTCGTGTGCTAGCTAATAGCTTAAGGATTGCACCTGTCAGCTCACACTTCCAGGATGATACAAAGTGCATTTTTGACACGTGAGCACTCACAACTGTGTTAAAGTGGAGAAATGATAAGCATTATCATTCCTCTGACAAGTATACTATTCAACTTCCCATGATAAGAATCAGCAAACAAGGTTTGGTTACTGAGAATCCATCTGTCCATCCATCCATCCATCCATCAATTTAATAATCCGCTTATCCTCACAGGTTTCATGGGTATACTGGAGCCTATCCCAGTGGTTAGGCCGAACCCTGGACTTCCCATTCAATCACAGGGCACACACATAGACAAACAATCATTCATACTCACAATCACACCAAGGGATGATTTAAAGTGCATGCCTGTTTTTGGAATGTAGGAAGAAATTGGAGTACCCAGAGAAACCCCATCTGAGAACGTGACGAACATGCTAACTTTACACTGAAGGAAGGAAGGACCCGATCCAAGATTGATTAACTGAGAATCATAATTCGAAAGTATAGAGGTGGGTGAGGATATATTGAATCTTTTTGAAATGCTCAACATGAAACTACAAAGAAGCATGCTGTCCTAATGCATGGCATGTCTCCCTTACAGTGGAGAAATTCGGGGTTTGAATCTCGCCTTGGGCCCTCCTGTGTGGTGTTTGCATGTTCTACCCGTAAATGATGAATGAATGAAAAACAAAAGGAAACAATTCACAAATAAAAGTGTAAATAAGCTAATTTTCATGTCATATGTGGAATTGTTTCCCAAGATGTTCTGAATGGATAGTTTAAAGTTGCAACAGTTTGAATCGTTGAAGAAATCTGCAGTATGTCCAACACCCAAAAAAGTGTAATAATAATAGAATTTTAATGCAAATGGGCAAGTGTGAAAGCCTCACTTCAGCTCATCTTGTCCAGAGGACCTGTACCGAAGTAAAAATAAATCTACAATGCTGTTTGTTATTTGTGAGCCATCTGCTGGGCACAGAAGAACACCGCTGAGAAGGACAGGGTGAGTCTCATTCCACCTTTTTTTTTTTAAGTATGCACGTATTATTTATTGCACGGTATGTGCAGTGAACAAAAAAGTTGAGTGAACTCAAATTTCCAAGGCTACAAACTAGGATAATATCTTCATTTGATTAATCCAACAAATTACTTTAAATTTTGTTGAAGTGAAAATCGACTTTCCTGCATTTCACAAGAGTATTGAGAAATTGTTTCCCTTGTCCATCAACTTCAAGATAGAGTACAGTATAAGGGAAAACATCTCACGAAAATTCGAATTACTGTATTATCCCTGCCCAATACAAGTTGTATAGTTTACATGTATACAGCAGTAAGAATTTAGATTGTTAGGTGTATGACGATTGATGAGAAGGTTTCTTCAGCCGTCATCTGTACAAAAGTGAAGGTTTCGGACGTTTCGCCTCCTATCCAAGAGACTTCAGTTCGCTGACGAAGTCTCTTGGATAGGAGGCGAAACGTCCGAAACCTTCACTTTTGTACAGATGACGGCTGAAGAAACCTTCTCATCGATGGACCACTCCTGTACGACTGAGAGCTTACACAGGTGTATGACGATTGTATTTGAAATAAATGTGGTTTATATGAAAGCAATCAATCACCAATTCAAAGTTGCACAGCCATGCAAGAGGTGTTGTGACATCATGCAACATTCTCAGGCCTGCATGAGACAATGCTATTATATCAACATGCTGGTTCGTAGCGGGGCAATATGGGTCGTGGTTGTTCAGATCCCTTTTTATGTAACCCCTGGATGGAATACTGCTAAAGATTGGTGTGTTAGATCTTATTTTTTTAATAGGGGAACATAATTTACACACAGTCATTCATCCCATTTACATTTTTCATCTCTCTAGTGTGCTCTTTTTTTATTGACAACCTATATAAATACGTACAGCAATTCAATTTAACATCGTTTACATACACAAAAAAATGGTTGAAAATATGTTTAAAATTTTACATTTGTAATAATAAATAAAATTAAAATACATATTTCATAACGGGCATGCGTGAAGTCTTTCAATATATCTGTATATATAGCAATTATTGATCTCTCTCTTTTCCTCACACGGAAAGACTCTTACGTCATCTCCTCTATTGTTTGTATTGTAATGCCCCTCAGCGTGACAATTTGGGAAAGATTTCCGGTAAAATTCCAAACGTCGTTAAAATAGCGTAAACAAGGATCTGTGTCGAGAATAAAATAAAAGGGTAAATGGTGACGACAAAACAATCCACATATGAACTGACGTTTATCACTGAGTATTTTGAAAGTTCACAGCGGATGCGACGAGTGCAGAGGAAAATCGATACGAGTGTGGGTGTGGCCGTAGCTGGGAGTTGTTCCGCCGATGTTGTGATGTATTAAGTCCCGGGGTTTGTGGGGGAATCGGGGAACTGTACACTTAACGTGTTCTTTGTCGAGTATTTTTATTAATTTATCTTAACATGGGGAACTGTCACACCGTTGGACCAAATGAGGCGCTTGTGGTTTCAGGTAACGACGAGCGACTCGCGTTTTTTTTTTTTTTAAAGCTCCGCGGCCTTTGCCTAGTTTGAGCTTGAAGAAGGGATTTAAGAGGCGGGCCTTGGGGGCGGTTTCTTTTTACCTTCATTCGATGAATATTTCTTTACATCGGTTAAAGTCAATTCATTAATAAAGACGACAGACGTGCAGAACATCAATGTAGCCACGTTTGAAGAACTGATGTAAAAACAAATCGTAATTCAATCTACTATCGATTACGTAACACCAATTGTTTGCGTTTGTAGCCGCGTTTACGGTGTTCGCACTTTCAACGTCACAGACATTTTCCTCTTTAAATAATCTTATCTATAACAGAGCGCATGCCTTTTGGATGACTTGTGTTGTGATGACGATGATTCCTCGCAGGCTCACAGAGATCGAACGATTTCCTGCCCCTCGTGTGCGCCTGCGGTTTCGGGCTGTTTTGAAAATATGCTTGTTTTCTGCATTAAAAATCGAAAAACAAGACAAAGGGGTAAGGCGGGAGGCTTTTTATGAGCTTTGCGGATATTTTAGTCTCCATACATGGCGGTTACGCTTGGCAGAGGCAATACAATTGAATAAATTAGATTAGAGGGGAGAGGCCCATAAAGTCCTTTTGGCATCACTGCAGCTAGTTGTGCACGACACCGAATGGCAGACGAGGCATCAACTGATCTCTATGCAGTTGGACACAAACAAATGAAGCCTTCCAACCCTTTCAATTTTAATGCATTTCTAAGCACAATCCATGCATGCATCCATGCACACAGTATCCTCTAAACCCCTTATTATCACTACATAAGAAAAATATCATATATTGAAAAGTGACATTGCGACAATTCATACAAACCACCGCTCAATCTACAGCAGTGGTTCTTAATTGTTGGAGGCACCGAACCCCACCAATTTCATATGCTCATTCACCGAACCCTTCTTCCAATGACTGTGACTACTACTAACTGCATACTAGACTGAGAGGTGGACCTCTGGCGGAGGATCCACCGAACCACTGAGACCGACTCACCGAGCTCCGAGGGTTTGATCGAACTCAGGTGAAAGACCATTAATCTACAGCATTGATAACGTTTATCATTAAGTAGGGCAAAATGGGTCGTAAATATTGAACTTTATGATTGTCCACAGATTGGCGGGCTTATTTTCAAGTCTTAAGAATGTATACAATTTTAAAAAAATATAGACAACATAGCTTGACTGTTGTGTGTGTGCATGTTGGGTAGGGAACCCAAGTTCATTGAGAGGCATTTTGTGTCTATTTAGAACATAATTTGACTATCTCGGGGTAACTACCAAAATGATGCATGCGGTGGAGGAGTTGTAAGTACTGCTGCCAAACGGCGAGAATGCGCAGTTTGAATTCTAGCAGTGCTATGCTGTCAACATATAAGTCTGTTATGAGTGGGGTTCACTTTTTCTTCCCGCGTCTGTGTGGTGTTTCACCGGCTCCTCCTCCAACTAAAGATGTGCAAGGTTGATTTTCACTCAGTGCCTTGAGTTTAGTACTGACCAGATCCATTTTCTGCATTGCTCCCTTTTAGGTTAAATTATAACAACGAATATGACATAAATTTACCTTTTATCTTTATAAAGTCGTTTGTCAATCCTGAATAATGTAACGTTGCAACAATGGGTATTGATATGTTAACAAATTGAAGACATTTGTTTGGAAACACCTCGTACACAAATTTCATTTGAAAAAAATCTGTTGTAAACAACTTTATATGTTCGATTTGGCTGTGTGCTATTGGACAAGTTTTCAAGTGACCCAGCCCAACCAGTTTCCTCTCTCAAATACATTTGAAAGCAGCACAGAGAGAAACTCCGGCATTGAATCAAACGTCTCCCCCTCCCCACTTTTTATCGAATGCAGTCAGGAATGTCAGTTATGCCACGACTAGCGAGACATAAGCGCGGTGCCTCTCAAAACATTTTAATTACATTGACAAGCACTTGATTTTAACTAAAGCATGTGGTGCCCTCATTCCTGTATACAAACACCACAGGAATAAGATCATGTGCCTAAAAGCGGTTATAGTCCTGCTTTGTTCAAGAAATGCTTATCTAGTCACAGCTGCTGCGAGCCAACAACCGCTGCTTTTTGTTTTTCATTAGAGCTAATGATCAATGAATAGGTTTACAGAAATCAATGCAATGAAACCGTCAAGCGTTAAACATTCTGCTTCTTTAAACAGTTTTTTACACAGTCCAAACGGTCTCCCATTATTTTAAATCTTCACGTTTCCAAGTAATATTTGATATTTTGTTGTGGGGCCACTTTAGTCTCAGGTGCTCAAAGATTATTTTGAAGCGACCTTCAAGCGCTCAGTGGTACATGGCCAACTGTGTAAATAATCAAATATTTCTTAAATTATATTATTTTAGTTTTTGTAACTTTATTGGGTGATTTTCAATAAGACAATAAAGCTGACTATGAGTTGGTTGATGGCTGTCACACAAGGGGGAGGGTGTGAATGCCTGCTGTTTTGAGCCGCGGTGTATTTAATAAATAGCAGTGCATGCCTTACTCAATAGGCTTGATCCAGGTCATTTGATGTAGACGCTGTTTGTCAAGGCCAAGGGCTTGTGTGTTTTTTCAACAAGATGGAAAGAAAAAAAGTTTCAATCACGTACATGTTGACATTGCATTGCTATGCCAGAGATTCTTGCTTCAAGATCACAGCTAAGTCTGCACAATCGCAACCCACCAAGGTTGTATACTGGTTTAGTATGTACTTTCTGTGATCCGGCGTGCATTTTGAGTTGTTTTTCTGGCGGTAACTGTAGTGAAATACGTCAAACCCATTCAATGTATGAACCAAATTATCTTATAACAAAATCATTCATTACATTGCTTTTTTTCACAGATATCGCATGGGAAATCTGCTGTTTCCATGTCACTAATTTCTTGCCCCCCCCCCCTAACATTGATGAGCTAACATTGGGCCGCAAATCATCAATAGTTTCAAACAACAATCCCCATGAACTCATAACACCCACTTCCTGGCCTCTGATTAGTTTGTCTTTCATTTGTGTAGCATAATGTATAATAATCAGTTATACACAAGGCAATGCGTGGCTATTGAACCCTCCCGCCCCCAACCACCACCATAAAAATATTTATACATATTTTTACCTTAAGAGGTTAGACCTTCCAGTTCACTTGTTGTCGTGCGGCTTTTTATGTTACCATATGCAGCTCAATGTATTAGCTGTTCACACGTGGTATTCGCAGACAACTTTGACCCTATTAACATAGCATTGTTAGAGGCATGGAGCTCAAAGGGTGTGTGTTATAGCTACCTATTCATATCTGTGCTAAAGATGTAATGAGTAATAATAAAGGTAGAAGTAGTCTCATACAATTTCTGAGAAATCAGAAACCTGAAATCATTGTAATTGATTCTTCCAAAATCTAATTTCTGAAACTGGTCACTGTGACTCATTTTGCTGTGCTGAGTCACATTTATTTACAACCACAGGTGTCAAAGACAAGGCCCGCGCGCCAAATCCGGCCCGCCACATAATTTTTTTTCGTCCCGCGAAAGCAAATCAAACTTGTTAAATTCCATGATGATTGCTAAAATCTGAGCCAAAATTTCATATTTTTGGATGTCAACCACAATAAAAGTCATTATTCTTGACTTCAGATCTGAAAACGAGTTATTCATTAATTTGCTGTGTGCTCTATATGTAATATTTGAAGGGATTTAAACATTCTAATGGGTTCCCCAAATTCATAACGGCCCTCGAGAGGAAACCATAACTACAAACTTTGAACTTTGAAGGCCCCACTTTATGTTTTATATAAGTTCTATTACTACCCATTGTGTATCTTATTGTGTGCATCTTATTGTACAGTGTCACACAAGTTTTATTTTCATTCAGGAAATTCGTGATTGTGAAAGACGTTTGCCTTCCAACCTTTAGTTAATGTACAGCTCATACATTGTGTCGGGGTAAATAAATACATGCGCGTGCGTGAGGGCATCTGTGCATGTGTCTGTAAATATCGATTAGCTCCACCCCCTTTTCTTTCTGTCAGTAAACATGTGACAGCTGGGAATGTCGCTGAAACACTCAGACAGGAGTTGAACCAGACTCACCCTTTGTGAGGTGTTGCTATGTTGATGTGAATACTGACTTTCATTTTTCCAAAACAGTGTTCCTTGAAATAGGATGTCTTTCACATGTAACGTTTCTCCAGCATTCCCTTGAGAGTTATAGCATTACATGCATGCGTAACAGAATTACAACAGCACTGGTGCTTTTAAATACTTAATATAGGCCTCAAAGTCGCGATGAAAGCAACGTGTGATTTCTCAATGATTGCAGTGAAATGAGTCAAATTTGTCAGCCTACATTGTACAAAAATGTAGTATCATGGCTACTATCATGCTCACGTTACATTGTTTTTTTTTTCTTTCTGTACGATGATGGTGATGTGAGATTCATGTCGTTTGTGTTCTTCCAAAGGTGGCTGCTGTGGCTCGGATCAGAAAACATATGTTGTCGGAGGCTGGGCTTGGGCTTGGTGGCTCATCTCGGACATCCAGAGGTAAAAGTGGTCGGCACATTATCCCAACACGACAAGTTAAACATGAAAAAAAAACAAGTGGTTTATAAAACTGTGATATTTTCCCTATCTGAAGAGGTGCGCCCTTAATCCCACCAATTTGTTACATTACATTATTACATTACATTTCTTGCTTGCCCGGTTTTCGCCAAAAGCAATCAGCAAGTACATCAAAATTAGATTGACATTAAAGCTATTGTTTCTACTTGTTGATATTTCTCTCTTGACAATTGCTCTTATTTTCTGATTGATTAGCATCTGCATTCAACCAGATGGCCAACATGTACAAAATACATTGTTCCTTCTATTTTCTTGCATATTTCCAACTGATTAATATTCTATTGTGGCCAAAAAGTATTCTATAAACATACAGCATGTTCAGCACCATCGGATGGATTGAAGCGCCAACTACAGGGATGGCCCTGGAAAACTGCAGATGGAAATTTGATTCTGTTCTACTTAGTCTAACAATAACTTGGAAACCTCATCATGACAAGCAATAGACAAAGGTAGACTTAACGTATGGATGATATTGTCTCAACAGTGGAGATTATAGAAACAGAACAGTGACTGATAGATGAGTTTCGATGTTTGTCAATATTGCCTCCAAGATGCACGCTCATCTTAATGGCGTCACTGTTTTTAGCAAAGATGCACATTCATAATTTCCTCCTCAGGCCAATTCTCACATACTAAAGGTTGTAACCATAACTTTAACTAGCCATTTTTTCCTCCTGAAAGGGGTGTTATCCTAACAGGAATTCTATAGAAAACTAGATCTCTGTGTGCTCTTTCTATTTTGACTACCCATGGCACAAGACTACTACGTCTCGCAAGCGAGTATTTTCTGCCTCCAAGATGCATACGCAGCCAGAATTAATGTATCCGTACCTCACATGAAACTGATCTACTGATAGTTCACCCCTTTACATTAAACTTTTTGCAGACCTCAGAGTTTAGGGTAATCAAAGCGCTCATTCTCCTTTCACAGTTTCAGAACGACTTATATTAACTTGCGTGGACTAACTGGTGCTATTATTAATTTGCTTGTAAAACACCTGCTCTGAATGTATCGATGATCTAATATTTGCTAATCTCTGAGAAGCTGCTTTCACCGTGTGCGCCTCAGCTCGACTGTGTCCGCTTCAGGTTACCCATTTCCAATTAAGAACTGTGCTTCAGTGTTGCTTGGAAACAACATGGTCGACTGCGAAAAAACGAAGTCCAGTCAATGCATGGATGGGTTTATTCTATCATTCAATATGCTGGTCACATTTTTTTTTCTTCTTGGAGGATGACAGCAGAAGGAGAGCATGAGCACTTGAGCTAACAGCGTTAAGCTTGGTGGACGGAGGACACACCGTCTTCCTGCTTCTGATGCTACAATCAATTTAATGTTTGGGCCCATGACTCATTGATCCAGCTCGACTGGAGAGGAGGGGGAGGTGATGTGTCCACCTCAGGTTGACTTTATTGCAGTCAAATCCTTCTGACGTGTGCTTATTTGTACATACATGGATGCTTAAGTCCCTCCTCATTTTAAAAGGATTGTTCTGGAGCTTCTTTTAATTAAACAATATAAAAAAACAGCCAAACAATCATGATTATTTTTATTTACAAACTGTTTTTTTTATTTTTTAATAATGAGGTCACTGCTGTAAACACCACACTGTGTTCCAAATTACAAATACAAGATTTGACATTTACATGTTTTTCTGGAATGCAATTTTCATGCAAGAGGGCGCACAATTCAATGGTGCTAAAGATACCACTGAACATGCGGCCTCTTGGTATTTCGGAACATGATTCATCTGACCAAAATTGCCTTGACCTTAACCCATATAGGGCGGCCCGGTAGTCGAGTGGTTAGCACACCGGCTTCACAGTGCAGAGGTCGCCGGTTCGCGTCCCGGTCCGGCCTCCCTGTGTGGAGTTTGCATGTTCTCCCCGGACCCGCGTGGGTTTTCTCCGGGTCTTCCGGTTTCCTCCCACACTCCAAAAACATGCATGGCAGGCAGATTGACCACTCCAAATTGTCCCTAGGTGTGAGAGTGACTGTTGTATGTCTTTGTGTGCCCTGCGATTGGCTGGCAACCAATTCAGGGTGTCCCCCGCCTCGTGCCCCAAGACAGCTGAGATAGGCTCCAGCAACCCCCGCGACCCTAATGAGGAATAAGCGGTACGGAAAATGAGATTTTATATATATATATATATCTATATCATAGATAACCAGTATTTAAAAAAAAAACTCAGAATATTGCTTCAATAAAATTAGCATTGTTATCTAGGCTAAAAGAGTGGTTGATGATGAAAACATTTAACTCACTACAAGATGTAATCCCCATATATGAATATGAGTTAAAAGAGCAAATTTAAAAGAGCACCCTGTGTGCTTTATAATTTGGAACGCACAGTATGCACTTGTTTCTTGATCTTTGTCCTCTTTTAAACAATTACTAACGGGCAAGTGAATGTTGATCCGAGCTGTGAGGCCCCTTCTTTTTTGTTTCATTAATACTAGTCACAACAGAGCTGACAAAAAGCAGGAGCAGCGGGGCTGACTTTGACCTCTTTCTCTTAACCCTGGTGACTGACCTTCCTAACAGCTGTTGTCCAACTTACTGTTTTGCCTCTGCTACTGCGGCCTGCCTTCCTGTCTGCGTAGAATGTCTCTGGAGGTTATGACCATCCTCTGTCGCTGTGAGAATATCGAAACCTCCGAGGGTGTTCCCCTGGATGTGACTGGGGTGGCCCAGGTAAAGTATTTTCAAGAGACCACCCCGACAAAACAAAACAAAAACAGCAGCGGCTGGTGCTCAAGACCAAAAGAGGATGCTGCAAAACTGGCTCAACTAATTAGCTAAAACCTGTGTGTGTGCTGGGTGGGTGGGGTGTACGTTCTCCTCTATGTGGCTACTCTCCTGTCATCAAACGAGGGCAATCAGCAGTCACTAACATTGTCTTGAAGCTGCACTCTGGAAAATATATGGCAATGAATTGGACAAGGAAATGAGGCTTTGGCAACTGAGACATACAGTGCAAGTTGAGGTATTCCCACCCACAGAGCTGCTTGTCAAAATGATTTCAGCAAACCCATTACAGAAGTTGGTTTCGGGGAGCATCGCATACTCCATTGTTAGTGCTCTGGAGTCCTTGGGTGAATGGTTTCACTTTGTCCTGATTTTTTTTTTTTCTCTTCCTTGTGTTCTGGCCCCTCGCTTCATTAGCTTCCCCTCCGAACATGCCTGTTTTTATTTTATATTTTTTCCCACATTCTTCACAGGATAACGCTTGAGATTATGACCCTGCAGCCCAAGTGTGAGGATGTAGAGACAGCGGAGGGTGTAGCTATTACTGTCACAGGGGTGGCTCAGGTAAATCACCACACTGCTTTTTTTGGGAATGCCAGTTCAGACTTACCCCACACCCTCACTCTGTCGTCCCCTGCATCCCAGCAACTTCCTTTGGCCTGGCGTCACCCCATAAACACGTCAGAGCTGGTTTCATCCAGAGGGCTCAGGTTACCATATACACTTTTTTTTTCCCTAGCCTGCCTCAAATATTTTAGGTCTGCATGTTTTGCCCTCATCGTTTTACAAAGGACATTGAATCACACGGATGAGGCCAAGCCGACACGCAGATTGAGGATAGCGCCGGTGTTATCCAGTAAAAGGTTTTTCTCCCCATTGACATTTCTTCAGACTAGTTACAGCAGAGCGGCCATAATTAGTTTTTTCATACCTAAAGTACATTTTTAATTTTAAACTTCTTTGCACCTGTAAATCGCATTAGCGACTACGATAGTTTGTGAGTCCCTTGTTCCAACCGATGCATTCTAAATTTGTGTGACCAAAAATAAATCTGTCAGCACCTTACCTGCATGTTAATCACACTCCATATTCATTGCTTGTTTATTTATTTTTGTTTTTTGTAATGTGTGATCCTCTTATTCCTATCCTATAACTTTCAGGGACCTCAAAGTAATATACAATATTACCGATGAGAAGGTTTCTTCAGCCGTCATCTGTACTTTTTTGAAGGCGTCGGACGTTTCGCCTCCTATCCAAGAGGCTTCGTCAGCGAACTAAAGTCTTTTATTTATATATCCCTAATGTCCAGACATGGCGGCGCCGGTCACAGCTATGATAGGTCCCTACTCTCAGGTTGGAGGAAGCAGAGGACCACTCCCTGTGGCCCCACTGATTGTTCCTTCATTCCTGACTAACGACTGGCCTGTTAGCCCCACTCCCACCGGTATCACCTGATCAGCATTACGAATGTTGCCTAACATGTTTTGCCTAAGCAGGCTATTGTACGAACGATCCAAATTGAACCTCACCCCACCAGACCGGTTTAATGAAGGATTTAGTTGTTTTATGAGAATCACTTCTTTTACCCCCCTTTCAATTACCTCATTGTCGTCAAATGAGTGGTTGCTAGCTTTTAGGTGCAAATGTACTGCCGATTGAGGCCCACTAGTATTATCCCTGCGATGTTGATAAAGTCTTTTTTGGAGAATTTGTCGAGTCTCCCCAATGTACTGCTCTTTACAATTTTCATTCTTACAATGTATTGAATAAACTACATTACTTTGTTTTTCATTTGGCAGCCTATCTTTTGGATGCACTAATTTTTGCCTTAACGTGTTTATCGGTTTGAAATAAGTTGGAATTTTGTGTTGCCAAAGGACTCTTTGTAGTTTTTCAGAAACTCCTGCAATGTAAGGTACTGCTACTCCTCTCCTTTTTGTATCTTGAGAATTTTTGGTTTCATTCCCTATTCTTTCTTTCTGACATTTGTTGAATGACCACTGATGGTACCTACAGTTAGTGAGTGCTCTCCTGATATGTCTGGACATTAGGGATATATTAATAGGGCCGATACGACCAGTAAGACTTTAGTTCACTGACGAAGCCTCTTGGATAGGAGGCAAAACGTCCAACACCTTCAAAAAAAGTACCGATGACTGCTGAAGAAACCTTCTCATCGATGGACCACTCCTGTACGACTAAGAGCTTACACAGAACCATAAACATTTGCGTAACTAGTTACTGTGTAAAAAGAAACAGGCACTTGTGCGTTATTCAAATCACACTTGTCTCTAAGAATCCCCACTACGCTCTAATAAGCAGCAAAATCCATCTGCACCCGAAATGGAACCATTTTTAAATATATATCCCCTATGAGAATATTTGAGTAACTACCACAGACTCCTGTATTTCAGTTCTTGATATGGTTGTTGTTCACTAATTTTGTGTGCATGTCTTTTGTGTGATTGAAAGGAGATACCTCATTATATCAGCCCTGTACTGTGTTCAAAACCATCAACTGTTCCTCGCTCTTTTCCTACATGCATGCTCATTCTGACAATGAACCCACGGTCCGGAACGACCCCTCACTTTCTCACATTGCACATCTTAGCACACAATTTCACTCTGCCCCTGTATTAATGGTCCAACTGGATTGGACGCCTTTGTAGAGGCCCATGGCAACAGGAGTGGCATGATCTTGAATTATCAGCGTGTTTATAGGGAATTGCCCATCCAATAAATATTTAAGTGAACTAAAAACTGTTTTACTGTTGCCCCGGCCTTCTTTTTCCAACTTCAGACAATGTTGAGAAGATGTCTTGCAACAACAAAGCTGTACAATTGACTGATCGAAATTAATATTTTGTCTGACATCACACAATAGAAATAAGAATCAATAAATTCCTGGACAAATGTCGACTTTTTTTTTTAAACTTTTTTTCTGTACTTTTTAGAAGGTAGTGTAAAAACAGGAGTGTTGGGAGGTCAGAGGTCTGCACTTCGGCTCGCCACTCACTTTTTCCATACAACTTTATTTTTGGCTGAGCATGAGCACAGCCCCACCACCCCTGCTGACTCTTATGAACTGGCCTGCCTTGTGGTTGTCCATCTTGCACCCTCTATCAGTGTTGATCTGCAATGACAATTACTACCCTTTACATTGTGTGTCCTTCAATCATGGTATGAGTGCATGTTACCCAACCAAATGGTGTAACCACTTGCCTAAGGACCCAGCTCACATCTCTCTCTTTTGACAGCCCTAGTGGAGTACAGCATCGTCCCCGACTTCTTTTTATTATTTATTTGTCTTACAAATGAGCTCCTCCTGTCAATGATGTGCCCATTCCCTACCCTTATTTTGCGTGCATGGGTAATAAGCATGAGACATGACAAATACAATATGTACAATAAACCATACAGTCATAATCTTGCACAAGTAACACACATCATTGAGCTCATGTAGCATCTCTATTGATCCAGGGTGACGGAGGTCATGTCTGTTTGTATGTGACTGTTTTTTTAAAAATGTGTACTTTCCAAGCCGTGGGATCAAAATTACCTATTCTCACTTATCATGGCTGTACAAAAATCTGATGCCACTTGGTAACAGCAAAGTATATTTTGGCCAAGAAAAATGCTGAAAAAGCAACATCAGTTCTTACACGTTCCAACGCCACCTTTCTCAGTTGATTCCACAATTGTTCGAAATCAGCCTTTGTCTACATCGAAACACTATAAATGAATGGATTTCTAATTGGCTATGCATGTTCAAAAGTCACACTCGCATTTGTCATGGCACAAAATGAATTTGAAAACACAAGGCCACCTCATAATCAGATATGCTATCTTGTTGAAGAGAGCATAATATAGCTTGAGATAATGTATTGTATACTATAATGCATTCTCAAACAGGACAAGCCAAAATCTCTGCACATAAACTAACCAGAAATCATTGATGAAAAGGTTTCTTCAGCCGTCATCTGTACTTCTTTGAAGGTGTCAGACTTTTCGCTTCTCATCCAATAAACTGTCAGCAAAGTAAAGTCTTACTGGTAGTTTAGGCCCTATATACATGTATATATCCCTACTGTCCAGACATGGTGATCCCTGCTCTCAGTTGGGGGGAGCAGAGGACTACTCCCTGCAGCTCCTCTGATTGTTCCTATTGTTCTGACTAAGACTGGCCTGATTGCCCCACTCAGAAGATGTTCAGAACATCTTCAGAAGATACAAAAAGGAGCGGAGTAGCAGTACCTTACATTGCAGGAGTTTCTGAAAAACTACAAAGAGTCCTTTGGCAACACAAAATTCCTACTTATTTCAAACCGATAAACACTTTATATATACTGTCTAAACTACCAGTAAGACTTTAGTTTGCTGACGAAGTTTCTTGGGTAAGAAGGGAAACGTCCAACACCTTCAAAGAAGTACAGATGACGGCTGAAGAAACCTTTTCAACGATGGACCACTCCTGTACGACTGAGAGCTTACACAGACGTGACCAGTAATCAATTTTTGGAGAAAGTCTTCCCTCCACGCGGGGTTTTCCAAAATCTCATTTTTAAAGTGACAAAAGCCACCATTTTTATGGGTGAGGAAAAAAAGGGCCAAAACCTAGTTTAAAACACGTTTTTGGAAATTTCCATGTGCACGCGGACATGACCTAAATGACATATTGAATTATTCAAGCCAGCAGCTGCTGTTCTCTGTGGCAAATGTGATAAAGGCATCGGACCAGAATTATTTGATTCACATTCTTCCAAAACAATTTTTTAGCCATATAAAAGTAATAGGTGCACATTGGTATTCATTTGTGGTTCCGTCCGTATATGCTCAGCTGACAATGTTTGTCCACACTGACGCCAGGTGAAGGTGATGACTGAAAATGAACTGCTGGGTTACGCCTGCGAGCAGTTTCTGGGGAAATCTGTCATGGAGATTAAGAGTGTCATTCTACAGACCCTTGAGGGTCACCTACGTGCCATCCTCGGTAGGTATCGTGGGGGAATAAGAGATTACAGTGTACATTATTATTATTATTTTATTATTAAGATCCGAGATGAGCCATTTTTTTAATAATGGTTCCCGATCTTGTAGCAGGGTTGTTACATGCAAGGCCTCTGATCAGTCTGATTGCCAACAGCCGGGGTTAACAACACAGAGTTCCAAGTTTCTCTCGCCATAGCTCTTGGAACATTATATTAATTGATTCATCACATTATGATCATAACTATAAAGACAACGTAGAACAGGAATCACCAACACTTGTACTCATGTCACAGGTACCTTAACTGTGGAGCAGATTTACCAGGACAGAGACAAGTTTGCCTCTCTGGTCCGAGAGGTGGCAGCACCTGATGTTGGCCGGATGGGCATCGAAATCCTGAGTTTCACCATCAAGGTGTGAGACAGGAAAGATATATGTGTGATTTGCTTGTTGTTTACATCATGATTACATTCAACAACCATTTACAGAGGAAGCAGTTTAGGTTGAGACACAAGAGTGGCTGACGGCCAATTCAGGTATAGATAAATATCTTTCAACGCACATCGCTTCTCTTTATTTTGTTGTCAGGACGTGTATGACAAAGTGGAGTACCTAAGCTCACTGGGTAAAACGCAGACTGCTGCAGTGCAGAGAGATGCTGACATTGGAGTGGCTGAGGCAGAGAGAGACGCTGGCATCAGGGTAGGAAGAACTCACAATGACAAATGTGCCATCATCCAACAGACGATTTCTGAGAGCAGAACAGTTTCGAGATACTTTCAGAAACTCTCATCACAATCTTTTTATTGTGTGTGTGTGTGGGTGCATGTGTTTTAAACAGGAAGCTGAGTGTAAGAAGGAAATGATGGATGTGAAGTTCCTGGCAGACACAAAAATGGCAGATTCCAAACGAGAACTGGAAATGCAGCGAGCCGCCTTCAATCAGGAAGTCAACACAAAGGTATGATGATGTGGGCTCGAGAGAATGGAATCGTGTTTACGGAATGTGATATGTTTACAACCCACCCACAAAATGTGAACATTTCCCCAATCCTGAAATAATTTAAAATACTTTAAAATAATTTCATTTTCATCTTCCCTATTGCTCTAAACACATTACATTTGTTAAAAGTGCTGTTTCGTGATGAGCCCGACTCTTTAACTCATTCATTGCCAGACAATGTGCAAAAATGAAACGATGTGCAATTTTCACTCAAATTGCAGGACCCATAGGATGACAAAAACATTCAATTCAACGTAAGAAACCTTAGACTCTTCTTTCATCGGAAAAATATGTTAATTCAAAAAAACATCATTTATATGGGTCTGGAGTTATCTGAGCTTGAAATGGGGGCGGCTGTGCAAAATACAATACAATACATACATATAGATTTATATAGCACTTTAACAACAGCTGAAGCTGCAACAACGCGCTAACATGGATGAATTGCAACAGCACCCCCCTCGTGTAAGGGAAAAACATTGCCAGAGGCCTGACCAGCGCTTTATTGGCACCCCCCGCAAGAAAATCTAAAAGCCAAGCAAATTCAGGAATGGCGCTCCACGTCGCACAAGTTCGGGAATGGCAGTGAATGAATTAAGATAGCAGTGATGCCAAAGGCATAGAGTTTCGTAACTCTCAAAAGTGTTTGAAATACAACTGTTGTGTAGCTTCTTCTAGTGCTACATGCACTTCTCAAACTATACAACTTTGTTTGATGACCATGCTGTTAAACCAACCGAAGACTCCCAAAAACCTGAAGCCATCCTGTCATTCAGAAAGCAGAAGCTCAGCTGGCTTATGAGCTGCAAGCAGCCAAAGAGCAGCAGAAGATCCGTCTGGAGGAGATAGAAGTGGAAGTGGTCCAGAGGAAGAAGCAGATCACCATTGAGGAGAAGGAGATTGATCGCACTGACAAGGAGCTCATCGCCACTGTGAAGAGACCCGCAGAGGCTGAAGCTTACAAGATGCAACAGCTGGCCGAGGGCCAGAAGTGAGTGGAAGCAGTCGTCTTGTCGATCACTATAGTGAAGCTGTGTTGGTGTGCAGATCAATAGAAACGTTAGAACGATTCATCGGTGACTTTGACGCTGTTAAGCCCGTCTGGATGGGGGAAACACTCTCAGACCGCGGCTCAACCAAAAGCACCACGATGAAAGTTTTCCTTTTCCTCCACCAGGATCAAAAAGGTGCTGACAGCCCAAGCCGAGGCTGAGAAAATTCGCTTCATCGGTGAAGCGGAGGCCGCCTCCATCGAAGCTGTGGGCAAGGCGGAAGCTGAGAAAATGAGGCTGAAGGCTGAAGCCTACCAGCAGTACGGTGAAGCCGCTAAGACAGCTCTGGTCTTGGAAGCACTACCCAAGGTCTGCTGAATTTATTTATTCTTTCCAGGTTTTACATGCTGACGTACTTCAAATTACTCCGATTTTTTTTTACTTATCGTTGAGAAGCTACAACGGTACTTTATAAAAAAGTAAGAACAACAACTTGAGACTGAGGTACGGTTTATATTTGTCAAATCGTTTTCTACAGTTGAACTACATAAAACGCTTCATCAATGAATTTTTCTGTACTGTAAACATGAACTGCACTGAGTGTTTCTGCACTCTATATAAATAAATTCAATGTATGTTATGAGGAAATGAAATGGCACTAACATGAAATGCACGTCATTGTTGGATTTTACACTGTAAATGCTAAAAGTTGCTCCCTATGCTGTGTTAGATTGCCAGCAAGGTGGCCGCGCCTTTGTCCAGGACCAATGAGATTGTGATCCTGACCGGCGAAGGCAGCCGTGTGACAGGGGAGGTGAACCGTCTGTTAGCCGAACTCCCAGTTTCTATCAACGCCCTCACTGGGGTGGACGTGACCAAGGCAAGTATATTGTCACTCACCAGCCTTAATTTTCATCTTAATATCTTTGTAGTCACATATGTTAGCCTGCAAAGTAAAGGAGCTCCCCCCAAATAATTCAATTACCGTACTTTCCGGTTTATAAGGCGCACTCAAAAGCCTTATATATATGTATAATAATAATAATATATATATATATATATATATATATATATATATATACAGTAAAGTCTCGTTATATCGATATTCAAGGGAGTCCGAAAAAATATCGATATAACCGGGACTATCGATATATCCGAACCTGTTTGCATGTAATTTTCTCCGTGCGTGCATAGAAATAGTATCGATATAACCGGGACTATCGATATAACGAGACTTTACTGTATATATACAGTAAAGTCTCGTTATATCGATATCGGATATAACTATAGTCCCGGTTATATCGATACTATTTCTATGCACGCACGGACAAAATTACATGCAAACAGGGTCGGATATATCGATAGTCCCGGTTATATCGATATTTTTTCGGACCCCCTTGAATATCGATATAACGAGACTTTACTGTATATATATATTAAGGCACAACAGGTCTCACAACTACTGTCAGCAGCCACAGACTCCGTTTTCCCTTGGAGAAGAAGTAGTGCGCAGTCCATGCTGGGATATATAAAATGTAGTCATTTATCATGCATATATATATATATATATATATATATTTATATATATAAATTTTGATCAGTCAATTGGACATATGCTCCATGAGCCCTGAAAAAAAAATCCGTGATACACTGAAGCCGCCATAAGTGAACCGCGAAGTAGCAAGGGATCACTGTACCTGTAGTGCAGGGGTGTCAGTCATTTTTTGCCGCGGGCCACATTGTAGTTCTGGTTTCCTCTCGAGGGCCGTTATGAATTTGGGGAACCCATTAGAATGTTTAAATCCCTTCAAATATTACATATGGAGCACACAGCAAATTAATGAATAACTCGTTTTCAAATCTGAAGTCAAGAATAATGACTTTTATCGTGGTTGCCATCCAAAAATATGAAATTTTGGCTCAGATTTTAGCAATCATCATGGAATTTAACAAGTTTGATTTGCTTTCGCCGGCTGTAAAAAATGATGTGGCGGGCCGGATTTGGCCCGCGGGCCTTGACTTTGACACCTGTGCTGTCGTGGATTGCCATTTTTGCTCCATTGCGGATCAGTAGTGCTTAGTTACCTCGTTGTCCAGCAGGGGGCAGCACAGGGCCTTATACAGTATGACATCCTTTGTCCTATCACAGTGACATGACGTCCAATGTTCACCTGTCATCTGAAAACTAATTGCAGCTGTTCTCTGTGTACAGATCCCATTACTGCAGAAGATGAGTGGCCAGACAGCCATCTGATGAATCGCAACCCCGCCTCAGGCATAAACAGTATCTGCCTCAAGCATGACAACACTTTCTCTATCTTCTGACTCACTTATGCAAAACTGCCAGAAACATAGATTGAGATTTGAGATATCTTTTTTTGTTACAATTTACTTTCTACCATACGAAAAGAAAGACTGTGGTGTAACCTTTCTTTGTTTTAAACCCTTCCTAGTTAGCCAGCAGTTTATGCAGCAGTCTTGTTTAGATCAGATAGC
The DNA here is from genome assembly GCF_051943395.1 of Hippocampus bargibanti. Lineage (NCBI taxonomy): Eukaryota > Metazoa > Chordata > Actinopteri > Syngnathiformes > Syngnathidae > Hippocampus > Hippocampus bargibanti. The sequence goes on along the minus strand of NC_142749.1, from coordinate 7,098,704 downwards.
CAAACAAAAGTGAAGATTTGTATGTTGAGAGGGAACAAATGACAGAGTAAATAAATGTGAAATGTAGGTGGCTTTAAGAAAGAAAATTCAGAGTGTGCTGCAGAGTCCCAAATTTCATTTAATGTTGAATTTCAGATGGTGACAATTGGCAGCCTTTTATCGCTGAGAGAACTTGATCATCCGCTGTCATGCTCACTTGCTCTTGACTGAATTATGGCTGGCATATACAGAACAAGTTACAGAACATTACTGTACATGGATTGTCGAAGTCGAACCGCCATTAAATTGCCATGACCTTGCCTATCCTCTCATTGCCCCGATGTGCTCGTCGACTGTCCAATCATCACTCAAGTGCCCAAAACATATTCCGACAATGCTTTGGCCTCTCTGTGTCATCCTGATCTTCTGTCACATCGACTTTTTTTTTAAACTAACACACAAAAACGTTCTTGAACAGCAAACCACGTTGAGGAAGAGTAGCCTTAAATGAGCCCTGGATGCACGCCAGGCTCACTCATTACTCGTGGAGTATGTCGTGTAGCATGTGGTGGATGCTCAGGGCCATTCCCGCTACTCAAAATATCATCTTTTTTTTGTTGTTGTTACGCTCTCCCAGAAAATTCCCTTGTGCAAAATAAATGTGAGTAAATGCATATTTTTTACTTTGGTATCACAGGAATGTTTACACAGTACCACTGTGTTCTGTTTTTTAACCGATTCAAAAAAAAAAAAGGACTTCATTTGTTGCCATGACAAAAATAGTTTTACTAACAGTAACTAACAAGTGCTGCATGTGTAACCTCACTTTGACAAACCTCTCACACATACTAATTCAGTCTGTTGCAACATATGTCAAGTAAAGTGAATATTGTTCCATTGTCACCTTTGTGTTTATTTTATTTTTTTATGTAGATGAATTGAGAACACCTCTGTGCTCCCTAATGTCAAAATACAGTGAACCTCAACTCAGCAAGGTTTCGCTGCATGTGACAAAAGAGGTGCTGGAAATGAGCAGTCTTTCTCATCTCCATTTTCAGGATGAAGTGTCATTATTGTAACCCGACTTTAATCCCAGATCATTTATTGAGCCGACTGCTAGCTTCGAAGTGGAATATGCTGAAGTAACGTGTTTTGGACACAGTGCCTTTGTCAAAGAGGTCATGTGTGTGCCGTGACTGATTTCAATCACGTAGAGCTAGTAATGAGCTCCTGTTCATTTTCACTTTCCGCGCTATACATTGCTCATTGTAACCTGTCGATGTGAACGTTGTACACGCATACCTGTCTGTCTTACTTTTGCACTTGTTTAGCTTCATGTATTTTATAACATTCAGTGGTAACAACATATGTGGGAACACAACAAAAAAAAAAAAACATGTAGCTCGACTTAGGTTTTGCTTTTTTTTTTCCATATCAAGCACCTGTTTGTATTACGTTATTTGTGGCCGTTGTATTCGGTGCAAAGAAATAGCAGCTGTGTTCCTCCATGTAGAATTTTGGAGATGTGGATCAAGACCAAACCTTAGACCGACGCCTTAAAAACATCATTTGTATCTCATAGAAGAAAAAGAGTCTCTATTATGAATAAGATTTCTATTTACGCTTCTCCTAATTCTGATCTTTTGACAAACGGATCCAGCATGGCATTTGAAGCATGTGTTCATGTTACTCTATGTTGTGCGCCATCGTCAAATAAAATATATACGTACCACGACCCTTGAAGCCTTCTGTGTGTTGGTGGTGAAATCCATCCATTTTCTGTACCACCTATGAAATAGGGTATACACTGTACTGCATACAAATGAATAGCCAACCGAACACGCCAAAGAGAACTGTCCGCATTATGTATTTAAATACAATAGAAACATTGTCAGCGCTAATGCTAGCGGTCATTGTAAAGATAACATTGACAGGCTCATGGAAAATTTATTGAGTTCTAAGTTTTGGAAACAAATTAAGGCTCCATTGCATCATTTTTTCTGTTTTCCAGATTTTGTCAAATTAAAAAAACAGCACAAACAACACTATAACAATAAGGGTTAACCATGAAGATGAATAAAACAAATAAACACCATTCAATAACTTACAATGTCATTTCATACCATTCCACACATTTCACCATCATATCACTCCATATAATTACACATTTTCAATACCCATACACATCATTCAATATCAATCCACATTTCAATATTATTTCATTTTCTCATTTCAGCATTCACACACAATTTCTCCAGAAATGGCGTTTTGTAGTAATTAGGATCATACTACGGAACTAAAGATAATGCTGCGGGCCATCCCGTTTGCACAACAGCCATTATACAGCTTGCCCTGCCCTGGGGAAATTATGTGGGTGATTTTTACTTTATTGAACTTAACAAAAATATTTTAAAATCCTCAACCAAGCTCGACTAATAGATCAAATTAACAGGGGAGGGAATTTGATGAGGTGGGTGTTGGGGGGGTTGGGCCTCTCTGAGCAGATAAATGAGTAAAAGAGCAAACCACCCTGATAGACTGACATCTTTCTTTATCTGGGGCTGCAGGTCCACAAATATTGCTGCCACACCCTAACTAACAAGTGTGTAACTGGAAACAGCCAGGCACCATTTAATGTGATAACCAGTTATTTAACCCTATTAACATAAATGTATAAAAGGCTTCAAAATAAAATATAGCATTTCTCTATTTATATGTTGATAGTAAAAACTCACCAAGAAAGTTTTTAGTTGCTTTTTTTATGTTTCAAACTCTCCTTTATGAAGGAGAACGTGATGCCTGGCAAGCAGTTAAAATGTAATCCTTAAATTTCATGAGGCAAATAAATCCATGAAGGAAAAAAACTCAGATAAGAAATCATCCTCTGACATAACGGAAATACATTTTTATCTCCACAAGTATCAGACATTAATCTGTGGGAATGTCAGATTGCAATGGTGTTTTGGAAATTGAATTTTATTACATGCAGGATTTTCTCTTCCAATAGTTTGTCGGGTTCATCCAAATAAAATGCCGCTTCAAAGCAACTTCTTTTCCTTTCGGCTTTTCCCTTCGAGGGGTCGCCACAGCGAATCAGTGTCCTCCATCTTCAGAAGTTTGATTTGCATGTTTGTTTTGGCCAAGCTTTTACGTCGGATGCCCTTCCTGGCACAACCCTCTCTCTGTATTTATCCGGGCTTGGGACCAGCACAAGAAGACACTGGCTTGTGTCCCCTTGTGGTTTCAGAACAAGCAACTCTATGAACTTAATAAAGACTGTGATGAGAGGATGGTTCGAATCGAATCGAATCGAACCATCCTCTACAACACAAACTAGGAGTTATCAGAACCCTCCACCATAGGGCTAAACTAATACCAACAAGCGTCAAAGGCAGAGAAAAGGAGTCAAAACATCAGGAGAGCACTCACAAACTGTGGGTACCCTCAGTGGTCATTTAACAAATGTCAGAAAGAAAGAATAGGGAATTAAACCAAACATTCTCAAGATACAAAAAGGAGAAGCGTAGCAGTACCTTACATTGCAGGAGTTTCTGAAAAACTACAAATAGTCATAGTTGGCAACACAAAATTCATACTTATTTTAGACCGATAAACACTTTCAGGCAAAAATGAGTGCATCTAAAAGATAGGCTGCCAAATGAAAAACAAAGTAATGTAGTTTTATTCAATACATTGTAAGAATGAAAATTGTAAAGAGCAGTACATTGGGGAGACTAAACAAATTCTCAAGAAAAGACTTTATCAACATCGCAGGGATAATACAAGTGGGCCTCAATCGGCAGTACATTTGCACCTAAAAGCTAGCAACCACTCATTTGACGACAATGAGGTTAAAATCTTAGCGAAAGAACATAGATGGTTTGAAAGGGGAGTAAAAGAAGCCATTTTCATAAAACAACTAAATCCTTCATTAAACCGGTCTGGTGGGGTGAGGTTCAATTTGGATCGTTCGTACAATAGCCTGCATAGGCAAAACAGGTTAGGCAACATTCGTAATGCTGGTGAGGTGATACCGGTGGGAGTGGGGCAAACAGGCCAGTCATTAGTCAGGAATGTAGGAACAATCGTGGGGCCGCAGGGAGTGGTCCTCTGCTCCCCCCAACCCGAGAGTAGGGACCTATCATAGCAGTGTCCGGCGCCGCCATGTCTGGACATTAGGGATATATAAATAGGGCCGATACTACCAGTAAGACTTTAGTTCGCTGAAGCATCTTGGATAAGAAGCGAAACGTCCGACACCTTCAAGAAAGTGCAGATGACGGCTGAAGAAACCTTTTCATCCATCGTCTTAAACGTTCCGAATATGGCAACATTGTGCAGTTGTTTATATTTTTGCTAAAGTAAAGTACTGCTGGAGACAATCTAGAACAAGTTATGACAAAAGTTCACCCCACAGCAACTCTGAAGATGAATATAGGACAGAGGGTGTGGCTCTGAAACTGGTGTGTCAAGCTCAGTTTTGTCGTGTGTCACATTTTAATTACCGTTACCTTTGGAAGCTCATTATAATGGAAACTGTATATTTAAAAAAAGTCAATAATAACAGTTTATTGAACTATTGTTTATGTTACTGTAATGACACAAAAAAAAAACTTAAATATGTCTCTTATTGATTTCACATGATAATTTTAAATGTTGGTGGAGATTTTAGGAAGCAGCATGGAAGTTGACATGTTTTTACGGCCCATATAAAATAATGTGGTGGGCCAGATCTGGGCCCCCAGGCGTTGAATTTTATTAAGGTGCTCTAAATCACTTGAAGTTCATGTGTAAAATCTCACCCAAAAAATATGTCAGGGTGAAGAATCATAAGCAATAAAAAGGCATATTCCACAAATGTAATATTAACCAGAATACCGTGTTTAGTTAAGCAAGGGTGCATATGGCATATTGTAAAGAGCATTTTTGAGAGGATATCCCCAACATAGGATCTTAATGTATTCAAGTGACCATTGCAGCTATGCACTGCAGCCGGCTTATACTATATTCAATCTTCTTTTTATACCTTTTCAACTTAAGTACATTTCTAAGTACAGTGAGACCTCAACTTACAAACACCTTAACTTACAAACTTTTCGTCTTACAAACGTCAAATTTATGAAAATTAAACCTTATAATAAGCACTATTTTCATAATACACACCCACCACGGCTGGCGGAGTGATCTTCGGCGGAAGCACACGACCGAACAGCACCAACAGTCCTTATGAAAGGTGACTCTCCTTCCATAAGCCATCCACGACCATCAAAAAGGTAAATAAAACTTTATTTTACAGCACAGTTTATTTCTTTAATTACAGACCTCATGAAATTCCCTTTGACCTTCGACCTCCAACGCTATTCCATCAAACCATAAATGACCATCACAAATGTAAATAAAGTGACTTTATGATACAATGCAGTGTATTACTTTCATTGCAATAAAATAGCACATTTATTATACATAGAATAAGGAATGTTGTGTGTAGTTTTAAGGCTTATTTAGTTGAAAAGTATATTTTATGGAAACCCGGGAACGGATTATTCCCATTTTAATGGTTTCGTATGGGAATTTTTTTTTTGAGATACACACTTTTCGCCTTACACACTCTGTCTGGGAACCAATTAAGTTCGTAAGTTGAGGTCTCACTGTATAGCCAATTAGTTGTATTGAATTTTCACTTTTTACATTTATCAAAATCAGAATCAGAAATCATTTAATAGTCTCACAATGGGGAAATTTATATGCAATACACTTAAATTGAATCATTCTATAAAAAAAGTTTATGGCACAATACTGTCCTTTAATATTTCATATTTTGGTGGTAACCGGACAGCAACGTTCTTTTTTAACCAAGGTTGTACTTGGTGTAACAATGTCCATTTTTGGGGGACACCCTTTGCTTTTCTTTGTGAAAATGAAGACAGGGTGTGAACAGGGCCAAGAAGGTCGGTATGAGATAAGACACACACATACACAGACATTCACAAAGTCCAACCCACTTGTTATCACAATATGTAAATGAGATGGTGGTAGCCTTCTAATAGGTGGGGGATCACACAGGGAGTCCACATACAAGCATGGAGATGC